>NC_083713.1:29836315-30139473 GCF_033118175.1 Dama dama | reverse complement strand
GTAAGCAAGGAGGTCACTTTATTATTATAAACAACATAAAAGAAATAAATTCAAATATGTTTAAAAGGAATTTCTCTTAGGCATTGGGTTAAAAACAAGTTCACTATAAACATACTGGTATTAAACCAAAGTTAACTATGAATATGTGTACTTTATCTGTGAAGAAGGAAGGCTGGTGAATGGAAACCAGTAGTTATGAGTTAAAGAATTTTTACCTTGCTTCTTTGCCTGCTGTAGGCAATTTTATTGACTTTTCTTTGATACAGATGAAAAATATGATGAGAGGCTTCAAATTCTTTACATAATAAGGTAAGGGGAAAAGGAAAGAAGTGGGGAAGTTACTTGAGAATCTAAGAATATTATTCTCTCCTAGTATTAGTTTTATAGTATTTATATATATATATATATACATTATATATATATATACACACACACACAAATAATAGCACCATTAAAAAAGCAGCTGGCATGCACACACACAAAAGCAACTAGCTATCAAGGCATTGACTGAGCAATCCCAGCTTAGGACAGAAAAGTCTTCATCCATCAGAGGCTGAAGTTGCTGCTTCTAAATCATCAGAAGTTGAAAACATTCCCCTCAAATAAAACTATGGAAATTATGAGTGGGTTTTTTTTCAGGCTATAATAAGTGGCAAACTATACTCATAAGTATATTCTGAACTTAGAGGCACGTGTTCAAGTAACTGACAACAGCCCAAGCTGTTGCAACAAGAAAATGTAAAGAACAGCTGCATACTCTTAATAACATCACCTTACAGTAGGTTTTAGGTACAACAAAACCTTGTTAATTCAGACTGTGTGAGGGAGCTGTGAGAGTTCAGAAAGACTATTCATTAGAGAACTGCACAATAAATCTTTATTGATTGCTCTGCATTAATTTGAATAACTAGAACAATGTCAGCAAGCAGTTGCTCAAAGGAAACCATTTATTCAATAAATATTTGAATGCCTACTGTATGCCAAATAAATCTCCTGAAAGCAATGTTTACTTCTCTATTAACAAGCCCTTTTTTGTAAAGCGGAAGTAATCCATTGAAATCACCACAAATTTTGAAGTGGGAGGAGGTGTTCTAAATTAATGAGGTGTATTGTTTTCAGGACAGAGATTCTGGGGCCTTTATAGCTCTTAGTAATAAAAGATATATTCATTCCTAATGAATGAAGTGGGTTCAGAAGATGCCACAGTCATTCATCCCAGTATGGAATAACTCATGTAAGTTTATTTTACAGTTTATAAATAAAAGGACTTACATTTCAGTTTGGTTTTAAAAAAACATTATACACATCCCCCCAAACCCCAAATTGTGATGCCATAATTCTCATTCCTCCACATGGTTCTCTATTGTAATCATGGACTATAGCACTACAGATTAACCAGTTTAACTTTTATTTTACACATGGCAAACTAAAGCCCACAAGCTCAAGTCCTCTGTCCAGGCTCGTTTAGCTGGTGGTCATTGCTCTGTTCTGTTCTGTTCAGTAGCTCAGTCGTGTTCCACTCTTTACAACCACATGCACTGCAGCACGCCAGGCTTCCCTGACCATCACCAACTCCTGGAGCTTGCTCAAACTCATGTCCATTGAGTCAGTGATGCCATCCAACCATCTCATCCTCTGTCGTCCCCATCTCCTCCCACCTTCAATCTTTCTCAGCATCAGGGTCTTTTCAAATGAGTCAGCCATTTGCATCAGGTGGCCGAAGTATTGGAGTTTCAGCTTCAGCATCAGTCCTTCCAAAGAATATTTAGGACTGATCTCCTTTAGGATGGACTGGTTGGATCTCCTTGCTGTCCAAGAGACTCTCAAGAGTCTTCTCCAGCACCTCAGTTCAAAAGCATCAACTCTTCAGCACTCAGCTTTCTTTATAGTCCAGCTCTCACATCCACACATGACCACTGGAAAAACCATAGCTTTGACTAGATGGACCTTTGTTGGCAAAGTAATGTCTCTGCTTTTTAATATGCTATCTAAGTTGGTCATAACTTTACTTCCAAGGAGCAAGTGTCTTTTAATTTCATGGCTGTAGTCACCATCTGCAGTAATTTTGGAGCCCAAGAAAATAGTCTCTCACTGCTTCCACTGTTTCCCCAAGTATTTGCCATGAAGTGATGGGACCAGATGCCATGATTTTAGATTTTTGAATGTTGAGTTTTAAGCCAGCTTTTCACTCTCCTCTTTCACTTTCATCAAGAGGCTCTTTAGTTCCTCTTTGCTTTCTGCCATAAGGGTGGTGTGATCTGCATATCTGAGGTTATCGATACTTCTCTTGGCAATCTGGATTCTAGCTTGTGCTTCATCCAGTCCAACATTTCACATGATGTACTTTGTATATTAAGTTAAATAAGCAGGGTGACAACATACAGTCTTGACATACTCCTTTCCTAATTTGGAACCAGTCCATTGTTCCATATCCATTTCTAACTGTTCCTTCTTGACCTGCATACAGATTTCTCAGGAGGCAGGTCAGGTGATCTGGTATTCCCATCTCTGTAAGAATTTTCCACAGTTTGTTGTGATCCATACAGTCAAAGGCTTTGGCATAGTTAACAAAGCAGAAATAGATGCTTTTCTGGAACTCTCTTGCTTTTCTGATGATACAACGGATGTTGGCAATTTGATTTCTGGTTTCTCTGCCTTTTCTAAATCCAACTTGAACATCTGGAAGTTCACGGTTCTGTTGTAGCCTGGCTTGGAGAATTTTGAGCATAACTTTGCTAGCATGTGAGATGAGTGCCATTATGTGGTAGTTTGAACACTCTTTGGCATTGCCTTTCTTTGGAATTGGACTGAAAACTGACCTTTTCCAGTCCTGTGGCTACTGCTGAGTTTTCCAAATTTGCTGGCATATTGAGTGCAGCACTTTTATAGCATCATCTTTTAAGATTTGAAATAGCTCAACTGGAATTTCATCACCTCCACTAGCTTTGTTTGTAGTGATGATTCCTAAGACCCACTTGACTTCACATTTTAGGATGTCTGACTCTTGGTGAGTAATCATCGTGGTTATCTGGGTCATGAAGACCTTTTTTATATAGCTCTTCTGTGTATTCCTGCCACCTCTTCTTAATATCTTCTGCTTCTGTTAGGTCCATACCATTTCTGTCCTTTATTGTGCCCATCTTTACATGAAATGTTCCCTTGGTATCTCTAATTTTCTTGAAGAGATCTCTAGTCTTTCCCATTCTGTTGTTTTCCTCTATTTCTTTTCATTGATCACTGAGGAAGACTTTCTTATCTCTCCTTGCTGTTCTTTGGAACTCTGCATTCAGATGGATATATCTTTCCTTTTCTCCTTTGCCTTTCACTTCTTTTCTTTTCTCAGCTATTTGTAAGGTCTCCTCAGATAACAATTTTGTCTTTTTGCATTTCTTTATCTTGGGGATAGTCTTGATCACCACCTCCTGTACAATGTTATGAACCTCCATCCATAATTCTTCAAGGCACTCTGAAGGAAATGCCTATTTTCCAGATTCCAGTGCAATGGTTTTTTTTTCTGGGCACAACTCTGTTGGTTCTGGGTTAATACCCATCTTTTCAGTATTAAAAAGAAGAATGTTTGGCTAATATTAAATTCAAGATTGGGCATCATCTATCTGTAATCTTTACCCCTAAACTCTACCACATGAGTCCTTTGTGCATTCTTACTGAAATGCACCCCAAAGGGCTGCCCATCCATAGGTTTCTCTGTTTTTAGACCAGCTATAGTTTGCGCACACATCTACACCATCTTGTAAAGGTGAGTTTAGGGAGAAAAGGAAATTTCATTAGATTCTTGCTATTTACTAGATACAAATGAATTACTTAATCTACTTTAATTTAAATGAGGATTTCCTTAAAATTGGGATTCTTAAAACAGCCCGGTGAGGTAGATTTTCTTGTCCCATAACACAGATAAAGAAACTAAGACTCATCAAGAAGAAGCCACTTGCCTAAACACATACAAACAGTACGGAGCAGAGAATGCAGCAGATCCAAGGCTGGCTGATTCCAACATTCATGCTTTTCCCCAGCACGGGTGTGTGCTGCCTGCTAAGTCGCTTCAGTCGGGTCTGACCCTTTGTGACCCTATGGAGCCTGCCAGGCTCCTTTGTCCATGGGATTCTCTAGGCAAGAATACTGGAGTGGGTTGCCATGCCCTCCTCCAGGGGATCTTCCCAACCCAGGGATCAAACCCACATCTCTTACATCTCCTACATTGGTAGGGAGATTCTTTAACATTAGCACTATCTGGGAATCCCTTTCCCCAGCATGCTACATCCAAACTACTGTTCCAAGTCAAGCAGACCCAGTGAAAGTGAACAAGAGAAAGTAAGCCTTACGTGTACATTGAGGCTTCACTAGATTAGCAACCAGGCTCCTAATGCCCAATTTTTTGCTGTGTCCTTGTTCCAAACTATGGTCTCAATACCAAATGTGAATATCATGCCCTTTAGATATGTCAGAATGACAATAGCACAATTAAAACCAGACTATTATCTGACTCATGATTATACCCTATGAGATGAAAGCATCATGAACCCACTGATGAATCTGTGATAATTATGCTAAGAGACAAAAACAACCTTCTTTATCAAAGAAGAAAAATAATAAAGCTTTATTCTCTTAGCAAACTTAACCCTATAAGAACATCAATGATGAACAGATTTTGGATTTCATCCTGCTACTCTGATCCTTTGGACCTTAGGTTAAAACTTAAATTGCTTAGGCTAGGATTTTCTGGTTGTGACCAGAAGAGCCACAGAGAATATTCTCACCATCAGTAACCAAGTGGGTGCTGTTGGAGGGCAGGTGTTATAATTTGAATCATCAAATTTTTTCTGACTTGGCCACTCGATAGCCCACAGGAGCTGGAAGGTATCTTACAGAGCCTCTTTGTCAATCCTTCCTTTTATAGTTAAGGAAACTGAGACATCATGAAAGAAGTAGCATGATGTGACTCCAGGGCAGTAAAGAAGTCTCCTGGTGGGTAATCTAGGACTCTTCCCAAAGCAGTTCATATACAGGGTTTGAAGCTGAGTAAACACATTCCTTACTCTGCATTCATGAGAAAAAGAGATGATCAGCAAAGGAGCTGAATCCTGGCTTTAATTTAAAAGCAAACATCTAGGGCCTTGGGTCTTAACAGATTCAACGCCACCCCCTACACCCTCTGCATCTATATCACTGCTTAGTGAATGCATTTCCAGAGCCTCTCCCTAGGAGAATGTTAGCTTTCTGAGAGCAGGGGAGGCTCTGGTTTTCGTATTCCTCACTGTACTCTTAATATCAGCAACAATGCCTGGGAAACAGTAAGTGATCAATAACTATTTTGTGAATGTGAGTGGATTTTTCAGTTTAACATCTGTCTTCCTCATAGACTGGAAACTCCATTAGGGAAGGCACCCTCACTAACATGCCAGTCCCTAGTCCAGGGGAGATAATCAACAAGTATCTGTTAAGTGAATAAAAGGACATTGCTATTATATTTAGGATACTGTACTTCCTAGATATTAAGGAATATAAATTAATTATCAAGATGTTTTCAGCATAAGCAGAAATTTCATTTACCAGAGTTGGTCTCTGTGTTTCCTAGTTCCTGGCTTTATGATAATTTCCTCAAGGGGGCAGTGTGAAAATTGAAGCAAGGGCCGGGGCGCTCCCTATAGGATTGATTTGATTTGGTTTGTGAACTCTACTGGTCTTTCTATATAACTCATGCCTGCTGGGACAATTTTCTGGTCAGGATCTCTGCCAGACAGACCATAAAAGTGAAAGAAAAGTAGAGGGGGAAACTGAAACTTGGGACTCTTACACATCCTTTAGGCTAGGCTTCAGAAAAGCTGGTTCTAGGGCTGGTCCTACCACCTTCTGTGACCCTGTGTCGCCTTGAACAAGTTCATAAGTTCTCCAAGATTCTAGGTTTTCCTCCTTGTTGATCTCATAGGAATCGTGTGTGTGTGAATTTCAACTAAGAAAATATGACAACATTTTGAGAACTGACTTCACAATGATAAGATTTTATTGGAACTCAGCTCTGCAGTCACATTGCCTGGATTTGAATCCCGGATCCACCACTTACTCCTCTAAGCTCTTTAGTTTGCTCCTTTGTCAAATAGGGACAATAAGAATACCTACCACAGCTGGTTATTAGGAAAGTTTAGTGAACTATTATATATAAAGGTCTTAGGGCCCAATTAATGTTTGTACTTATTATTATCATCAATATTATTATTATTATTTTATAGCAATAATATCAGATGGAGAATATTAAAACTCCTAGGAGATGAAAAACTGAAATAAGCTTATTCTTTATACATGCCTTATTTTACTTCTCTCTTCCTTTTCCTGTTTTCTTCCCCAACTGCCCGTTTCAATGGTGCAATGAGCAGAAGAGCAGAGTATTATACAACATGCATGAACACTTGCTATTACAAATCACTCTTTGTACCTCAGCTGATCAGCAAGATCGAAATGGCCCCCAAATCCTTTTATATCATTCAATGAACTTGCTTTGCATTCTTACTTGGTTTGCATATGGGTAAACTGCCCTCTTTTGACACTAAGTTTGCAGCCATAGTGTCTTTTTCTTTTTTTTAACAGACACAATGACTGTCAGAGTGTGCTGCCAGCCCAAATGAGAGTCTCAGCTTTGTCTTCTCACCTCCTGTTTGATGGAGACTTGAGACATTTTTAATTCTTTAGAGATGAGAGGGGGAAAAAACAACTAAAAGAACAACAACAACAAAAACTTAAAAAAAAAGTTCAATACCTTACAACAAAGAACCACCCTAGCAAAAGTGACAATATCCACTGATAGACAAACAAAAGGTAGGAGGAGAATAAAGCTGGTCCAGCTGCTTGCTTACCCCAAGAATCTGGCTGAATAAAAAAGCATACATGGGTGTGACTGTCCCGTTGACAGCCGCACCCACAGACCCTACCAGCATGTAGGGCCATTCTCGAGCATTGAGTTTCAGAATCCTCCTCACTGGGGCTGGTTCAATTTCTTCTTCCACAGGAATGTTCTTGTCCTTGAGGGGAGAGGAGGTTACATTAATCATTTAAGTGTTTGCATATACTCTTTTATTATATAGTTGACCCTTTGACATTCACAGATTTGAGTCATGGTTTGATTGGTTATGCATGACCTCAAAGATCTACAAGACAGGGTGATACGATATTTTGTGAGAGATGGTTCTGAACTGCTTGCCGCCATGCTATGACTTGGGCTTCCCTGGTAGCTCAGTGGTAAAGAATCTGCCTGCCAGTGCAGGAGACCCAGGAGACACAGGTTCAACTCCTGGGTCGAGAAGAACCCCTGGAGTAGGAAATGGCAACCCACTCCAGTATTCTTGCTAGGCTAGTCCCATGGACAGAGGAGCCTGGTGGCCTGTTACAGTCCATGGGGTCACAGAAGAGTCAGACATGATTTAGGGACTAAACAACATGCTATGACTTGGGTGGGATTGATTTTAGAGTGTCTGTTCATCTGAAGGTGAGCTGGTAGTTCTCTTTTCACAATTGCATAGGTATTAACACTTGGAGAGTAGTAAATAAGTTGGATCTATAAGAAAAATAACTCCCAGTTTAAAAACATGTTTGTGCGATAGTGAGTACGTGAGTGCTATGTTGCTTCAGTCATGTCCGACTCTTTGCAACCCTTTGTGCTATGGTGAGTGGTATTTACATATTCGAGGATTTGTGAAATTTTCAAGATATGTCCTTCAGAAATGTCAAAGTCTAGTGACTGCCTCAAGCCCTAAGGCAGGCCAGTGGATCTAAACAATGCAAAATAATTTTTAAAATGTATTAACTGGTGACAATGGTTATCAATTGCATATTTCTGTGAAAGTTTTCTTTAATTAGTACCCAGAAGTAAATGGTAATCAATTTGGATTTCTAAATTCTGCATATTCTTTACAAGGAGTACAAATTATTTTAAAATTTCCCCATTCCAATTTCTTCAATTGCCATTAAAGTGTCAGAGCTAGCAAATTTTTAGCCTCTTGAAGGCAAAAATTATATTCAGAACTTCATCATTTTTACCATCATTTTTCCTTTCTAATGGTATTCTTCAGTGCTTGGTCGTTAGGCCCATTCTTCAATAATTTGCTAAATTTATTGTCCACTTTGTTTGAGAAAAGACTTTAGGTGGCTTATATAGATCTGTATTGATTTTTTTTTTACTTTTTCTATTAAAATATACTAAAAATGTCTACAGCAAATTGAATAAAAAATTGTTAGTGTTCTATTTCATTAACACAGTTATTTGCCCCTTCAGGAGCTGACCATCAGGAACAGACAACAGTAAGGAACTTCAGATACTATCCTTTTGCTTCCAAAGTCAAAGATTTCATTACCAATTCAATTGAAATAAAAGCCTGGTGTCCATATTCTAGTTGCAAGCCAAATAGGATGGAGGGAGAGCTTGCTTGGTGATGGATCTGTCAATGCCTCCATTTCAGGTTTTCTCTTGGTCGGCCCTCAATAGTTGCTACTCACTCATGTAGCAAATCCTTCAATGATTTAATCTCTGATGTCTTACTCAACTCTAGGAAATCAATGCAGAGAGGAAGAAAGGTGCCTGTGAAAGCGTGAGGGAAACAGGCCTGTGGAAAGAACATGGTTCTTGGATGAGCCCCACGTGGCCACTAATGGAATTTATCATAGAGCACTTCAGCTCTCTGGGGCTCAGTTGCCTCCTCCTCCTCAAAAGGAAAGAGATAGACAAAGTTCTCTATGGCTCGCTCGTGTTTCTGCACATCTTGTGAACAGAGGCACTGCCCACCTTTGTTGAGGCTGTTTTCTCAAGCAAATAGCCTTGGAGGAGAGGGATAGGGTTTCCATCCCAAGAAAAGGGCTTATTGCCCATTATAAAAACACCAGGTTTCTCAAGCCTGCGTTTCCTCTTCCCCTTCATTTGCTGGAATCACCTACTTCTCTTTCATCAGCTGAGAAGTGGGGGTAGGCTGGGGAATCAGTGGAAATGTGTGCACTGGCTCCTGCTCGTGCTTTGAGTAAAAAGCTCTTATGTATGCTCCAGCATCCATAAAATCGTGTCAAGCTAACTTGATAGCTTCTTGGAAGAGGATGTTTGCTATGACCAGTGCATTCTCTTGGCAAAACTCTGTTAGCCTTTGCCCTGTATGGATGTGAGAGTTGGGCCATAAAGAAGGCTAAGCACTGAAAAATTGATGCTTTCGAACTGTGGTTTTGGAGAAGACTCTTGAAAGTCCCTCAGACAGCAAGGAGATCAAACCAGTCAATCCTAAAGGAAATCAACTCTGAATAGTCATTGGAAGGACTAATGTTGAAGCTGAAACTCAAATACTTCGGCCACCTGATGCAAAGAGCTGACTCATTTGAAAAGACCCTGATGCTGGGAAAGATTGAGGGCAGGAGGAGAAGGGGGTGACAGAGGATGAGATGGTTGGATGGCATCACTGACTCAATGGTCATGAGTTTGAGTAAACTCCAGGAGTTGGTGATGGACAGGGAGGCCTGGCGTGCTGCAGTCCATGGGGATGCAAAGAGTTGGACATGACTGAGCAACTGAACTGAACTAAAAGTAGTATAAGAACAAAAGAAAACGCAAGTCATTATGTACAGAAAGGTTTTTTCCTCTGGGATTTTGCAAAGCTAAAGACAAATTAACTCATCTAAAAAAAGCTAAAAAGCTAAAAATATGTATTAAAGCAAAAGTCGCTCAGTTGTGTCTGATTCTTTGCAACCCCATGGACTTCTCAATGGAATTCTCCAGGCCAGAAGACTGAAGTGGGTAGCTGTTCCCTCCTCCAGGGGATCTTCCCAACCCAGGGATCAAACCCAGGTCTCCTGCATTGCAGGAGATTCTTTACCAGCTGAGCCACAAGGGAAGCCCAAGAATACTGGAGTGGGTAGCTTATTCCTTCTCCAGCAGATCTTCCTGACCCACGAATCAAACTGAGGTCTCCTGCATTGCAGGCAGATTCTTTACCAGCTGAACTATCAGGGAAGCCCCAAAACATGTGTGTGTGTGTGTGTGTGTATAATATTATAATTAATATTATATTATATTATATATTTTATGTTAATATAATATAATATAAATATGTATATATAAAAGATAAGTATATATACATAGATATAATAAATTCACAGCAAACCAGTAACTCACAGAGAGACAAAATTATAAAAGTTTATATACGCTTCCTCACTGCAATTCCTGCCTCTATTGTGTCAATGATAAGTTGCATAGTGCTCACTTATTTATCATACTTAAAGAAGTATCCTGCCAGCAGCTCCAATGAAGGAAGAAGAACAGTGCTCTTGCTCATCTTTGCATCCCTAAGACATTATCTGGCACTTGTTAGGTGTGCAATCAATACTTATTGGATGAAAGAATGAATGAAGCTTTTATGCTCATGGTGCATAAATGTAAAAAACATTTATTTAAAAAATACTGATCACACTTACAAGGTAGATGATTCAATGCTAAACAAAGGGCTTTCCCCAGCTTCCTTCCATCCATATCCTGTGTAGCTCAGGTGAAAATATAACTTCCTACTTAAATCTCATGTCCAGATTTCTATATTTTGTTACATTGAATTCTTCATGCCAACCCATAGGCAGTCTCCTGCCTTGGTGACAACTTTAAGATATGATGATAGGAAATGGTAACTATGACCAAGAAGCAGGGACTTTTCAAATGATTAAATACTAGTAGTCATTTTTACAGATTTTCTGTCCTATCTCCTGTGTGTGTGTGTGCGCAGTCACTCAGTTGTGTCTGACTCTTTGCAACCCAATGGACCTTGCCCACCAGGCTCCTCTGTCCATGAGATTTTCCAGGCAAGAATTCTTGAGTGGGTTGTCATTTCCTTCTCCTGGGGATCTTCCCAACCTAGGGATTGAACTCACATCTCCTGCATTGGCAGGTGGATTCTTTACCACTGAGCCACCTGGGAAATCCTGTCCTATCTCCTAACCAATGCCTAAACCCTACTATAAGTTAGCTGTGATGAAGTGATGGGTTTTTAATATTTGACCTTGACACAATCTCATACATATTCTACCCTTTAGTTCCTCTGAAAGAGGTGCCTAGATATAGAGACTGGAAGCTTTAGCCTGCAGTTTTCCTCTAATCCTAATCTCAATTTTATTAGCATTATAACTGTGATCTGATTTATGAAAGCCAAGAGTATAGCTTGGAAACCAAGAGGAAACAGGCTATAGTCCTAGCTCTGTTACCAGCTAACCATGAAACGTTGGGTCAGACAGCCCACTTACACTTTGGAAGCACAAACTTGAAACCATCTCCTCTAAGCTTTCAGAGTCAAAACTCGAAGAGACCACAAGGTGGAGATAACGCCTTTATAGAAGTAAACACTTTTGCCTTGCCACACAAAATAGAACATCCCCCAAACAACAGGTCAGGTTAGAGCTTCTTCATCAAAACATGAAAAAAAAATTTTTTTTTACCAGTGCTTGATCTTAAAGAATTTAGTTAACTATCAAAATACTTTAAAATTTACTTGGGATTAGAATAACCTAAATATCTAAAATATTTTAAAATTTACTTTGATTAGGAAGTCCTTATATTAAATTCTATCAATGCTGATTCTGCTGTTTCCTTTTTAAAAATATTTAATTTTTAAATCAAAAAAGTTCTAAGATAATTATCATAGAGATGAGCAGTATTAATATAAGCACAAGGCCTGTTTCACTTCTACCTTTAGCAGAATCACATTGGCTCTGTCACTTTTTTTCCTTTTCCTCCCTTAACTAAAGAAAGAAATCAAAGTGTCATCTTTTTAAAATTACAGTCTCTCTGCTCAGATGCTCAGTCACGTCCAATTCTTTGCGACCCCATGGACTGTAGCCCACCAGGCTCCTCTGTCCATGGATTTTCTAGGCAGAATATTGCAGTGGGTTGCCATTCCCTTCTCCAAGGGATCGTTCCCCCACCCAGGAACTGAACCTGAGTCTCCATTGCAGGCAGATTCTTGGTTTCCATTTAATTGAGTTATTTATTATATTCTAACTGGCAATGCTGATGAGTAGAATACTTAGGGAGTAGTTTTGTTTTCTCTGAAACTACTCTCTGTATTTGATTTAGATTTCCTTTTATTTAAATAACTCCCTTCTGAGTTTTTCCCTGCATCAGAAGTCTGGGAACCTGATCTTCAGATCTTCAGGAAATCTGATTGTTCTCTGCAACAGTGCTGAGTCATCTACCAGCTTCAACAATAACAAAATTGGATTTTCTTTTCCTTCCTAACTCTCTTGTTTTTATTGTCAAACATTTTCCCAGAAACTAGGGGAAAAAATAAAAATGCAAAAAATTGAATACAATGGGTGCTGTTACGTTTGAAATGCCACTGTAGTGTTTGGTTCTTTCTTCCTTGACGCTTATTAAACTCCTTGTATTAAACATCTTGTACTTACGGGTGGCAGCACCACAGACATAAATGAAGAAACTATTTCTAGAATGAGAAGAGGTGCTGAGTCCTTAATGGCAAGATGCAGTAAGCAACCAGGCTTGCTAAACATTTTCTCTCCTTGGATCCACCCTGCTGTTCCTGAGACAGTGTTCCTCTATGAAGTTTATTTAAACCAGCTGTATTAGATACTGAGAACGCTATCTATTCAGAGTCGAATACCACTTAGCGACTGAACAACAACAATAACAACATTAGATAATTAAGAATGCCATTTATTATTAATATCTTAAAACCAAAAAAAGAGAGCCTTAATAATCCTTCCATCATAGTCATAAAATCGTACGTAGTACTTTATTCCAAATTTGGCATTGTGAATCAGTGTTTATAATTACTCCCCAAAAGGATTCTCATACTGAAATGTTTTAAAGATAATTTGAAATTACATCATGCATAATGGATGTGCTTGTAATTAAAATATTCTCTGACTCATTTTCTTTGATAAATCTTGTGGTTTGGACTTTATTTTACTATAAAAAGTTAATTTTTCATCCTAGTTTTAAAAGTCACTTGATGTCCTACCATGTGCAGCTCTGTAACTAAACAGAAAGATGAAAGAGTCTGTAGGTTATCAGCAGGTTGGAACAGGACTCGGCTGGTTCTAGGTTTACATGTGACAAGTAAGCAGGAATGTTTGCTAGGTCTCATAGTAAAGGATAAAGGAGTTTCCAGGAAAAGCAAGAAGCCCACGTTGATACAAACACAAATAACAGTCACTAACTTTAAGAAGCTTGTAATTTAGTAACAGGATAAGAAAACATGATCTGAAATAAGCCTCAATAAGAAAATTGCCATGAAAAGACTGAAATGAAGAGTAATGGGGGATTGCAAAGGAGAGGATCAGGGCTGAAGAATAAAATTCAGTGATTAAGAAAGGCTCTGAGTAGGAGGGATGGTCACCTTATGTGAAAGTTAGACTGTGCCCACTGCAGCAGTGGATATCCTGATGAACAATGTTGACTATTGCTGTATGTGTTGATTCTTCTCGTATCTATTTCATTCTTATGTTGCTTTGAATAGTGTTAAAGTTAATTTTAAATGTACCCTAAAACAATTATTATAAAATTGTATTAAGTAAACAAATGTTCATAAAACCTAATCAGTCCCCATTAATTTAAAATTTGCAATAACTTGTATCTAACACTTTATAATTATTATAATCATTTAAGAAGGAGATTTAAAGTTTTACAAAGAAAGGTTTTCAGATAGTCTTAAGAACTTGAAAGGGATTTTGGCATAATCAAATAGTCTGCTAAGTACATGTAATTATGTTTATTAGAATGGCTCACATAAGAATTATCAGTGATGGGATGGGGAGGGAGGTGGGAGCGGGGTTCAGGATGGGGAACACATGTACACCCATGGCGGATTCATGTCAACATATGGCAAAACCAATACAATATTATAAAGTAATTAGCCTCCAATTAAAATAAATAAATTTATATTGAAAAAGAGAATTATCAGTGAACTTTTAATGGTTCAGCTTAGTTACCATGTGTTCTTAAAATATTTTATTATTTATGCATCTCTGAAAATATTATGTAAAGCATTATATAAAATTTAGAGTTTCATTCAGGTCTTAATGGAGCCTCCCATTTAGTTTGATTTAGAGAAACATTACTAGATAAAGGCCTTGAAAACTCATATTCTAAGCTTAAAGGGCATACGACAGTCCCCAGGAGAGATTTCTTCCATCCCCCCATGAGCCACTAGTATCTGACCTTTCTGTCTTGTTCATGAGTAGACTTATGATCTACAAGTGCTAACGACGATTCATGTCCCAGGTAAGAAAGCTGAGACTTGGACCGTTGTCGGATGGACGCTCTGTAAGTAAAAAGAAAGATGAATTAGTCTGTGGATTGTTGGAACAGGACTCAACTGGTTCCAAGTTTACATCACCTGTAAAATGAACAGAAATGTTTTACACGGTAACTGGATACGGGACCTTCCTGAGTGGGTTTGATAGAACTATCAGTCTGGTTGCTATGGTGCCAAGCTAAACCCTGATTCAGAGTACACACACAAAGGGAGGAAGAGAAGAGGCCAAAGTTGTTTCACTAGTCCACCGAAAAAAAAGCATCCAAGACTCAAATCTATCCCAAACACACATGGTTCTGCTATTGCTATAATGGCAATGGCCCATCACTATTACCTCCCTTAGGATTGTACGATAAGTTTTGATATCTCGCTTTCTCTCTCTCCCTGATGTTTGCTTTAGCATAATTCCACCTGGACACAAATAGACTAGTAGGAGGAAACAGGGACCCTAGTGGAAATTTCTCCAGGCTATGTACTGCCTTTAGGGATGGATTTAATTAACAAATATATTATTGAAATATAATTTAGCTTGATGTGTTCACTGATTCATTCAACAGAAGAAGATTGTGCTCCTACAACATACAAATCAATGTTAGGTGCTGTGAAGGGACACAAAGACTGGACAATTACAGTCTTCTCCCCTAAGGCGCTTAAAGTTTTATAGAAGAACAATGCGTGTAACCAACCCTAATATAAGGAAGAATGTGATAAGTGCTATAAAGCAGGTTTAAATAAATAGTATGGAAATTTAAAGGATAAAAGAACATATGTCAGGTGCTACCATGACAGGCTTCATGGAGGAGGTGGCTAAGGTAGGCTGTGGGTATCTGTAGGCTAGAGGAAAGAGCATTGCTGATTGACAGAACAGTATAAAGACAAGGATGGAGATAGGGTTACTAGGTACAGAAACTTAGTATAGAGCAGATATAGGAAGTGATTCGAGCTGTTTTGTTTTCCCCTGAGGTTTCCGGGAAGGAGACTTCTACTTTCTTCTAGGTTGAATTTGAAAGTATGTGACACTGGAAACTGTTGGCAATTATGTCAAGAAAAGAAGCTTCCTAAAAAACAAATACTGAAAAAAAAAAAGTAGAACTGAGAAGGGAAGAAAAAGAAACTGTATGTATCTTGACCAAGTCATTGAAGCCCCAGTCTTGCCTGAAGCCAAAGCCCCTTTGAATTATTTAGTAATGTTTTTATTCTTTCCCTTTAAAGGTTAAACCAGGTTGGCTGAGGTTTTTTAGCCATTTGCAAATAGACTGCTAAGTGATAAAGGTAATCCTGAAGACTTGAAAGGATGGAAGTTACATTCTCAAAGCACTTGGTCTGAAGAAATATAGTGTAAAGAGATTGTAGTGATGAGGAGATCTGCGTCAGCTGTGGTAGAGCGATCCAGATGGTGTTATTCATAAGTCTCCTGTCATCTGTTTTCAGGTTAGGCTAGACTAAAACAAACACCCAGGTGGCGCCTGCCTATTGCAGATGCTCATCTATCCTTCCTGAGAAGGCAGCAATGCATCAACTTCATGACCCTCACTTATCCCACGTTCATTTGATGGCATCTTTTTCCTTAGTCACCAGGTTCAACAGGTGCATTTATGTCAAGTCCTCCCTCTTGCTCTTGCTCAAATTCTCATTGTGATCAGGCATGAAACCACACCCCACTCTGACTTCCTGCTACCAAACTGGCTTCTGCGACACCCCAAGCCCGTCCCATTTGGCCTGAAACTCTGCAGCAATAGAGTCATTTCTTTCAGTTAGGTAACTGAGGTCAAGAGCTCAACTCCCAAAGGTGTGAGGAATAGGTCTGTGTCAGCTAGAGAGAGCTGAGTGTAAGAGAGGGCTGAGACTGAAGGTTAGGGGCCTGAAAAAGAAACTCAGAGCGCTGGCAGACAAGGTGGGAAGAATATGTGGAGAAGAAGAGGGCCTCAGAATATAGTTGACTACCTCCCAGTTCTGAGCAGGGAAGACATCAACACTTACTCCCTCAAATTTCTACTACTTTAATCTTAATGTTTCTTAAATCTCTCTTTCTCTCGTTCCCTGTTGCCCATTCATCCAGCATTCTACCAGTCTAGCATAAGCTGCCCCAAGGAGACCATGAACAGTAAGGGTGCGAGGCAGGGGCCTGACCTGCCGCTCTGGTCTACCACGAACAGCAGCATGAGGATTCTGTCACTCCCCTTTTCAGAAACCTACACAGCTCCCCCTCCCTTCCTCAGAAGCTGTGTACCACTTCTCATCGGAAACAAAAACAGCTAATTTGGGAATGTGTGCTCTCTCTCTCTCTCAACATGATCATTTAGGAAATTATTGTCATCCATGGAAATTGTTCTTGAATCTAAAATATATTACTAAAGAGAGACTTAGGCATCAGACCGAGGAAATAAGATACAAATTAACATTTCAATTAGTCCTCTTAAAAAACAATCTGTCAGCCTACACAATAAGATATTTTTAACAGACCTTCTTACTCAAACCTATAAATCTTCCTCTGTAGGAGGTTAATAGCTACTTTCGGTGTACAGGTTGTATTTCTGGGCTTCTCTCCCTAGTCACCAAAATGTAGAATTTGTAAGAGCTAATAGCCAAATAAGAAATGTTTATATTAAAACTGTTATCTGGGCCTAATAGTAAACTGTAAGTAAACTACTTAGAATGGGAAAAATTCTGTTCATTTGAAAAATTAAGAAAATATTTATTTCCTTTTGACCTCACCATGAGATACATTTCCTCTTTGCAAGCTTTAACTTAGTGGTCAAAAGAGATGCCTAGTCATTTTCTGGGTTTAAGAAGTTAGTTGATACCTTCAGACCATGATTCTGATGACCTTTATAATCTTTTTCTTCCACTCAGAAAAAAACATGGTGAAATAATTAATGCCAGATGTCTTTAAAAATTACCTAACAATTTAGGCAATTTTTATAGCTTTTACATTTGAACTATTGCTTTATTACCTTCCAAATTGAAAAAATTCAATGAAACTAGCATTTCTTGAAATTTTCTGAATAGACCTGTCCTTAAAAGGAAAAATAAAACCCCTAAGCATAAAACCCAGTGAACTAGTCTTTGAATATTAAAAGTAAATAAATCTGTGTTTGAATTACTTGGAGTTGTTTCTAGAATATTATGTTTTAAGCCTCTTTAACCATTTTTCAATAAACAATTAGCTATCTTGAATGAGCAAGTCATAAATTGAGCCTTTGTTTAGAGCACAGTCTTGAATCAAATATCCTAGAAATGATAAGGGACACGGTAGAGAAATGTCAGTCTATTGCCTACAAATAGTCTCTGGACTTAAGAAAAAAAGATCTTGAATAACATTTTCACAAATACACATAAATACTCCTGGGCAGAATTTTTCTTAATATACAGACCTTTAACATTAAAGGAACTATTTTTTTTAAACTTTTAAACCATAATGAAAGATTAAATTTATAGTCTTGCTACAGCATGCTCCAAAAATATGCTTTGGAAATCAATACCCACAGAATGACCCCCCCCCCTCGAAAGTTCATGTTTAGGAAAATATGCTTTGAGTGTTAGATGACACATCTCATATTTCATCTAGTTAAAGAATGATTTGACCTTGGATGGGGAACTCTGGGAGCAGAAATATTTGTAATTGAATTGCAGCTCAGTAGGTTAAAGAATGGAGCTGAAGGCATGAATCTGATTTCCATTTAAGACAGCACTTCACTGTTTATAATTGCCAGGACACGGAAGCAACCTAGATGCCCATCAGCAGACGAATGGATAAGGAAGCTATGGTACATGTACACCATGGAATATTACTCAGCCATTAAAAAGAATTCATTTGAATCAGTTCTAATGAGATGAATGAAACTGGAGCCCATTATACAGAGTGAAGTAAGCCAGAAAGATAAAGGTTGGATGCATGAGACAAGTGCTCGGGGCTGGTGCACTGGGAAGACCCAGAGGGATGGGATGGAGAGGGAGGCGGGAGGGGAGATCGGGATGGGGAACACATGTAAATCCATGGCTGATTCATTTCAATGTATGGCAAAAACCACTAATATTGTAATTAGCCACCAACTAATAAAAATAAATGGAAAAAAAAAGACAGTGCTTCATACCACAGTTAATTCTGGGAGACAAGTCTAAACACAGATTTTTTTAAAATCCTCTTTCTAAGCTCAATAAACAACATTTTAACTACATAGCATCTTTATCATGACCCCCTACCCTCAATAAAATGAGAAGCCAAATTTAAGAAACCTCTATGGATTGGAGACAGAAATGTCAATATGGCAACCAACAATTCACTTGCCCGTTCATATTACACAAGACCTGGGGCTGTATTTAAGGGCTTTCCAAGTGTACCTGAGATATTGCCAGAAGATCTTAGCTGCAGAGGGTTCCTGAAAACATCCGAAAACTTTAAAATCTGCCCTGTTGCCTGAGCTTACCTTAAGCTAGCCTGGTAGCTCCCTCTGCTAAAGGTCTGTTTTCTCTCAAGTAAGGCATCTTCGGTTTCATCTTTTCCTATTCAATACAACACGAGTGATCCCTTAGTGTATACAATAAGCAGAATCAAAGCAAAATAAGATTATTTACTATATTTGCATAGCATATTGTTACTATATCTGATCTCAAACAACCTGTTAACCTTATTGCAATAACTAAAAGCTAACACTTGTCCAGCACATTCTAACAATAAAAAAATTAAAAATACTCATCAAGTTTGAATCTTTTGAATTAAATGATAGCCTATGTGATATTACCACAGAAATAGATACCTATAGCTATAGCTGATATGAATGACAAAAAAATCTTGTGAGAAACCCACTGAAAAGTGAAAGCATTAGTTGTTCAATTGTGTCCAACTCTTTTTGACACCATGGACTGTAGCCATGGAATTCTCCAGCAAGAATACTGGAGTGGGTTGCCATTTCCTTCTTTAGGGGATCTTCCCAACCTAGGGATCAAACCCAGGACTCTTGCATTGCAGGCAGATTCTTTACTGTCTGAGCCACTAGGGAAGCCTGAGAAATCCACTAGAGGTGGCAAAAAAAAAAAAAAAAAAAAAATAGTAGATGAACCAAATTAAAAAAAAATATATTTTCAGAATAAATCACATGTTCAATGTATACAGTCATTTTACCCAATAGTGTTAACAAATCCAGATTTGATATGGGAGAGAAAGTTTGTAATGTATGCTTAACATAGGTTTAGGTAAACCACCAAATCCAGAGGTTAAGACTCCATGCTTCCATTGCAGGGGGCATGGGTTCGATCCCTTGTCAGAGAATTGGATCCCACATGCCACATGATGTGGCCAAAAAAAAGAAAAAAGAAAATTCAGATTGTAAAGGAGAAAGTACATTAGGACATGAAGTATCTACCTACATTAAAGAAAATATGCATAAAACTTTTTAGTCCTTGTTTAATTCACTCAACCAACAAGAGAGCTCATACTGAGTGCAGGACATTCTAGGAAGACTCTCTTATTTGCAAAGTGTGAGGGGAAGAAAGGGGATGGAGTTGAAGTTTCTTCCACAGGAGATCTGGGTTTTAGCCCTATGACTTGATCAATAACTAAACCTCCTGAACATCTGTTCTTTCCTTTATTATCTATGTAATGTCCCCCAGGGCTTTGAGGAGAACAACTAAGTAACTATACATTAAAATGCATAGAAATCCAAAAACATCATATATGCTATTTAACATAATGTATAAGCATAACTGAAAAGGCACTTGCCTTTTATGTCTTTTTCATTAAAGGCTTGGTCTCCTTGACTTTGCAAAGTTATTAGAGTGAAGTAAACGCCTTTCCTTTCTAACAGTTCTTCATGGGTGCCTCTTTCCACCGCTGTACCATGTTCAAAACCAATAATGACGTCTGCAGCTCTAATTGTAGATAGGCGGTGAGCGACAGAGATGATTGTGTGCCCATGCTGAACCTGTGAGGATGTACGATGCACTGAGTCAGACTGTAAGACAAAGCTGACAGTGGCGTTTGGACTGTCTCAGAATCCACAAGTAAGGCAGAGGCTCGCTCCCCAAGAAGATTCGTAAATAGGCTAAACAGACATTAGAAAATGCCAGCATACTTTCTTAGTGGCTAGTAAACACATCACACGTTGCTCCAGTTGCTGCTATGAATCAACATCTTAAAACCAAAATGTAAATTTTTAAAATTACCTCTTGTGAGTTAGACTTAACAAGATTTACAGTTTTGCATGTGCAGCCTTTAGAAGCAAATCATATGTCTTCTGTTCAGCTGTGAGGAACATTGTGGTGAGCCAATATTTTCCAAACAGATACAATGACCCCTGTAGTCCGTCTCTCTATGTCTCTCTTTCTCTTCCTCCTCTCTTCACAGAAGCCTTTCCTACAACAACACAAGGATTTCCACACAGACTTATCAAAGGAAATTAGACTTTCAACAAACCTTACTCAGCGCCTCTTGCACCATGGCCTCACTCTCATTGTCCAGTGCCGAGGTGGCCATGTCCAAAAGCAGGATCTTCGGGTTTCGAACAAGGGCTCTGGCAATGGCTATTCTTTGTTTCTGGCCACCACTCATCTGGCCTCCTCCTTCTCCAACAAGAGTGTCAAATTGCTAGGAAGAAAGCCACATCAGTGATGAGGAGCAAGAATCTGATGGATCCTGACAGTGATCCATTCATCACAAAAGTCCTTTCTAGCTTCCTCCTCAAGCATGAGTTTTCACACATCCATCTTTCACTTGAAAAAAAAAAAAAAACAAAACAAAAAACCCTTTCCTGAACAGGTTATTATCTAATCAATATTTGTGTGCAAAATAAAGATATTGATTTATTCTTTCATTCTGGATGATAAAGATGTTTCTCTTTAGCTCAACTTCAGGTAAAATGTTTCCACCACAATAAAAGTTAATCAACATCCTGAAAATCCATTTTAGAGGATTAAAGCATATGTCAATTCCTTGTCTCTTTCTTCTAGCTGAACACAGAAAAACACAACACTAAAGTTGTCTGTATATTATGAATGAAAGATCAAAGTAGCTTTATAATCACTACCATGAACAGCAAACAGTTACTATTTTGCATGCCCAGTATTACACTGGAATCTCACAATGTGGTGATGTGGTCAGTCTCTTATCTCACTTATATTAGCAACATGAGCTGAGCATCTACCATGTAGAAAGCGTGGATCTGAACTCTTTACACATATCATCTCATTTAGTCCTGACTGATGTGCCATGAGGCAGGTACTACTATTCTCCTTAATGGATAAAGTAACGCTGCAGTCTGAGGGGGTAACTTGCCCAAGTTCATGAATCTTACAAGTGCAGAAGCTGGGATTTGTCCAGAGGTGGTCTGATTCTGAAGCTTTATATTGTTTAACTGCTAGACTATATCATACACAAATCTGCGATCCTATTCATACAGGCATTTTGGAAGGCTGAGAAGGATGTATTCTAGAGCACAGACTGTGGAATCAGACTACCTTGGATGAGAACCTTGCCTTAAGCAAGTGATTTGACCTCTTGGAACCTCAATTCTCCTTCTGTAGATGGGGATAATAATATAGCTGCCTGACAGGATGATTGGGAGAATTAAATGAACTAATAGATGTGAAGTGCTTAGAAAAGTGCCTGATATGTAGTAAGCACTGCTGCTGCTGCTAAGTCGTATCAGTTGTGTCTGACTCTTGCAACCCCATAGATGGCAGCCCACCAGGCTCCCCCGTCCCTGGGATTTTCCAGGCAAGAACACTGGCGTGGGTTGTCATTTCCTCCTCCAGTGCATGAAAGTGAAAAGTGAAAGTGAAGTCGCTCAGTCATGTCCGACTCTTCCCGACCCCGTGGACTGCAGCCCACCAGGCTCCTCCGTCCATGGGATTTCCCAGGCAAGAGTACTAGAGTGGGTTGCCATTGCCTTCTCCGGTAGTAAGCACTATATTTGTGTTAAATAGTAATAATAATTCTTCTTTGATTTAGCAGACCATTGGCCAAGAAATCTATACAAGTATAATACTGAGTTGATTTTGTCATTGCTATAATATAAAATGAAGATAAACGAGGAAATTTTGAATATGTGACACATAGTACTGAAGACTCAGTATTAGCAGCTCAAACACAAGAAAATTTGAGAACAGTAACAGTTGCAGACATCAAAAGAGAATTGTGAAAGTTACCACCACATGACAAATTTATCATCTGCTTAGACAAATGTTTAAAT
The DNA here is from genome assembly GCF_033118175.1 of Dama dama. NCBI lineage: Eukaryota > Metazoa > Chordata > Mammalia > Artiodactyla > Cervidae > Dama > Dama dama. The sequence continues at coordinate 30,116,990 of NC_083713.1, read as the reverse complement.
AGATGGAATAAGGAAGTTGTAGGTATGTTAAAGCGAGCTTCTAAAAGAGGGTGCTGCAGTTTGGTAGATTTTAATGTATTAACCACACATATTTTCAGACAAAGAGGGGAACTCAAAACACATTTCCAGGCACAAGATGAAACCATGACATTGATAATTTAGAATTCAAATGAAAAGCAATGCATAGTAATTTTTTTCCCTCTATGAATTCTGGGTTTCCCTCTGGAATGAGAGGCTAGGGGTACCTGTGGCAGGTCCATGATGAAGTTGTAGGCATTGGCTTCCTTGGCTGCTCGGACTATATCTTCCATTGTTGCATCTGTTCTGCCATAGCGAATGTTCTCTGCAATGGTGGTGGAAAACAGAACAGGCTCTTGCTCCACTATCCCAATCTGAGCTCTGAGCCACTGGATGTTAAGAGAACGAATGTCATGGCCATCCAAGGTCACCTAGAGAACAAAAACCACATCACTTCTCTTGGAATCCTTCAAGATTCTGAATACTACTACTGTGCTATACTTGATCTATGAGGAGAAAAAATGAGACCCACAAGATTGTGTAAAACAATTCCTCTTATAATGTGGTTGCTAATATAAGGATGATGATATAAGTTGAAATCAAGTATAGCTGTAGGACAATTCACTGTAGAAACACAACTAATATAAAGGTCACTTAGTTTAGCTCAATTGGCCCAAGAATAGAAAAAGCTTTAATTTCTCAATAAAGAGTACAGTCAGTTATTCATCATACTTTAAATATTTCTATCTTTTGACTTGAAGCCAAAATGAACTTCAAGAGATAAAAAGAAAATGACCAATGGTCTCTATCTTGCATATATGTGTATGTTTTAGAATAAAATCTTACTTTCTAGCCTGATTCATCAAATGACACTCAGGTGTTCAAATACAATTGAAACTATAAATGAGATAAATAAATAAACATTACTATTAGCAAAAATATAAACATTTTATATAAAAAACATGATTTCTATATATTCAGAGTATAATTATAGTGGTATGTAGCAAAGAATACCCAATCAGAGAATAAAGTGTCTGTGAAAAAAGAAAACCTTATCACATTTGCCATGTCACTCTGACAGTACCTGCATTATATAGAGCTCATTGCATGGAAAAAGTCATTTAATATACAGTGAAATGATTCTATCTCAAGGCATCAAGGAGATGTTAACAAGAATGATTATGAGGCAGAGTGAAAAGAGCATAGCCTTTGACATCCAACAGATCAGGGTTCAAATCTGGGGCAACTCTCAATTTCTCTGCTTCCTCATTTGTAAAATGGAAATATTTATCTTTGGAAGTTTCTGTGAAAATAAGTAATGATCTCTATAAAGTACTTGACATACAATATGTGATAAATAGCAATTATTAATTTTTTTTAAGTTTCAGTCTATATTTACAGTCAGACAAACACAAGGAGAAAGAGACTAAATAGTTTGCAAAAATAATGTAATTATTTTTAGACCTAACATCTCAGAGTAACAATCAAGAACTGTTCTCTCTTAATTCTGGCCATGTAAGCTTTCTTATACTTAGTGTTTGGAGAACTTTAAGGAATAATAACAATTTTGTTATAATACAAAGAAAGAAATGGAAATTTTCCCTCACTGAAAAGGCAGCAATACCATTTTGAATATATCTGTACATTCAGTTACATCACTGAGCAGATGGACTGATTATTCATTGAACACAACTACTATGGAGAGAATCAGTCCATTTGGTTTAGTAAAAAAAAATCAGTAAGTCAGACTTTGATCCCTGGTCAGGGAAGATCCCACCTGCGGCAGGTTACAGCCAAAAAACCAAACCAAACAAATCATTAAGTGAACTATGCAGATGTCAAAGTGCTGTCAGTGTTTGCTAGGTGTCTGTATTTGACCAATATATCACCATTTTCAACCTACTATCCCCAGGTGGCTCACTGATAAAGAAGCTGTCTGCCAATGCAGGAGAGGCAGGAGACACAGGTTTCATCCCTGGGTCAGAAAGATCCTCTGGAGGAGGAAATGGCACCCCACTCCAATATTCTTGCCTGGAAAATTCCACGGACAGAGGAACCTGGTGGGCTAGTCCATGGGGTTGCAAAGAGTTGGACACGACTGAGCATCCATGCACACATCCCCAGGTATTAAGAAGTTTCTGGAAGATACACACCATGCCTTCAGTGGGGTCATAGAATCGCTGAATGAGCTGCAGCGCCGTGCTTTTCCCAGCTCCACTGGATCCTACCACAGCTGTGACTTCCCCTGATTTAATAACTGTGCTAAGTTTATTTAAAATCTGCAGAGCAAAGAAAAGAACAATGTTCAGGTTGTCATCAGTTAGGCTACAAGTTAGAACACTTTGTTAGGACACTGTGTATGTGTTTACTTACACCCTCATAGCAATATCCATTGATTTCTATTAATAACCAGAAAAATTAGTAAACTGTGCTAGGATGTGGTTTTAGCATTTAGCATATTACTTAGTCATAAACTAATAGCCATAGCCAACAAATAAAATGATGTGTGGTAACACTGTTGAAGTAAATAAGCCAGGCCCACCTCGAAAACCATGTTCCAAAATCTAATTTAAAACTTTTCTGACATGCCAGGATACCTCAAGGAGACTGTCCCAATTACCTTAGGGGAGAAAGTCACTTAGCAGTAGGAGACTTTGTTAAAGCAAACTACTAGCATTGAGAATAGAAGATAAAACAGAAATGAAATAAATGTATTTCAGTTCAAACTGGTATTTGTTGAACAGCTGTCTCTGAACAGATATTATAAAGTAAATTTTTAGCCATTTATTTAAAAATGTTTACTGAGTAAGTACTACCTTGTTATTTATATTTCACAAGGCACTTTTACATTTAATGTTTATATATGTATGTGTGTTATAATCAAGAAATATCAGAATATACATGTACCTATATTATATAAATAAGTATGTATGTATGATGTACATTTGTTTGTATGTGTATATATGTAAATTTACTTATGTTACAACTATGTAGTATTAGAATTAAGTTGCATTTCCATGACCTCTGTGGGGATAATAGAAATATTAAGGAAGGGTAGCTAACTATGGAAAACAGTCAAAGTTTCCTCAAAATATTAAAAATGGAACTGCCAAATGATCCAGAAATTTCACTTCTGTGTATTTATCAGAAAAAAACAGAAACATTAATTTGAAAAGATACATGCATACCAGTGTTCATTGCAGTATTATTTACAATAACCAAGATATGGAAGCAATCTAAATAGATCAATAGATAAGTGAGTAAATAAAATGTGGTATATATATATATATGTCTTCGATACTCATTTATCTATTGATGAATATATATATGTATATATATACTTATGTATACACACATATACATAAAGGAATTTACTCAGACATAAAAAATTAAATATTGCTGTTTGTGACAACATGGATGAATCTAGAAAGCATTATGCTAAGTGAAATATCAGACAGAGAAGGACAGATACTGTATGATCTCACATATAAGTAAAATCTAAAAATTAAAATAAGAGAACAAGCAAAACAAAATGAAAACCGACTCAGAGATACAGAGAACAAATGAGTGATTTCCAGAGGGGAAAATATGTAAAGGGGTTAAAGAGGTAGAAGCCTGAAGTTATAAAATAAATAAGGCACGTGGACATAATATACAGCATACGGAATATGGTCAATAATATTGTAATGACTTTGGATAGGGGCACATGATAACTAGACTTACCACAGTGATCATTTCATAATGTATGCAAATATCTAATTGCTATGCAGTACACCTGAAAGTAGTACAATATTGTGCATCAACTATTTTTCAATTAAAAGTAAATAAATGAAAAGAAAGGGTGGCTAAAGATACTCTGTTAAAAAATGGGGAGTAAGTCTCCTCTCCTTCCAAAGCCAGTTCTTTTAGAGAAGTAGATTCTAAGTTTCCTGTAGGGTAAATTGCTTTTAAAGACACTTGCTCAGTAGGTGTGGGAATAGTATAAATTTTCTTTTTTTTTTTTGTAAATTTTCTTCACCTTGTGCCCAGAACAGTTGAATAGTACAAGACAGTGATTATAAGATTAGAAAATTACCTTTCCTCTAAGGATTGATCTAATGATCCTTGCAAACATGGATAGGAAGTAAAAAATTTCAGACGGCAGCTTTCCTTTTTCACTTCATACCCCACCCATGCAGTGTTCTACCGTCTGCAGCCTCTGAGAGATACTTGGCACAACTGTCCTGGATTGTTCTGATTGCCTTGCAGTTTGTTTAGCTTGCGCTCACAGTGACAGGACCTGCCGCTCATTTCAAGAGTGTCACTCAGCTGACTTAACCGGAATGTGCTACCAAACTGTTCCTACCAAAGAGATTTGTATATTATTGTTATTAGCACAAGGAATGTGGTTAGTGGCCTAAGGAACAAGACCTGAGGACACTTCCAGAGAAACATGCCTCTGTGCTCCTGGAAAATGAGTATGCTTCAGAAAAACAAATAGTCTGTGGCTCTGGAAATGAATCATCAAAGAAGAAAACTGGAAAAAGATTGGCACGTACCTTCACCTCTGGTCTGGAAGGATAGTGGAAGGTCACATTATGGAATTCAATTTCACCCTTAATTCGATCCAGCTTGTAACCATCTTCTGACATGCAGTCAATGAGGGGTTTCTGAAGTGGAATGTAAAAGGGATAGAGCAATAGCATGTATAACATGCATTTACTGTCCATCTCAGTTTAAATTTATTCATAACACAGAACAGCAATCAGGCTAAACATTGCCAAAGATAAGCTGCTTCTACATGAAATTGTATTAATAATAGTAATAATGTTCACTAACACTTATTGGGAAATTAGTGTTGAGATTACTACTGTGTAATTACTAGTGCTATATAATTGTATTAAAATATATTATATATTATACATATATGTAGATTTATATATAACCAAACTTACATAAATAATTAATGTATAATTAATTATAATTAAAACTGTCAATGATCACATAATTTGTGTAAAACATTATCACATTAATTTAATTAGTATTTATTTTATATTACTGTGATATATTTTATATAGTGAAAATATCACAATATAATATATGGTATTAATTGGTAATTAATATATTAGTATATAATATATTGATATTATTATGGAGTGTTATAATATTGAGATACCCAAGAAGACAATCTACAGGTGTTTTAATGTTTTTCTCTTTTATGTGATTGTCACCATAACCTAACTTGACAGATAATACACATCTGTACATTGAGGAAGTAGAGGAGTCTCAAGTGGTCAAAGTCCAAAAGCACCCTACATTTGACTATTGTAGATGATGATTGACACTAACTGAATGTCCTCAAGTGATGTCTTCAAATGCCACCAACTTTTAATCAACATGCTGAATTTCACCTCCATGGCTGTTAGTAGTGAGCCTAATTCAGAACTTAACCATGGTGGATAATCAGATCAGAGTGATGGTTATCTCCTGCTACCAGAACACTCAGGGTCAACTTCTTCCTTCTATTACCCTAGTGAGAGAAATTCATCATCCTACCTCTTTTGGGGGCTACAGTGTCATCTATTTTTCCTTCTTTATTCTCTAGTAAAAATAATAATTTTTAAATGCCTTAATTTTTTTTAATAGTTTCAAGGAACTTTTAGACACATCTTATTTGAGCATACAACAATGCCAAGAATTAGGTAGAATTTGGATATCTCTATATGGTTTTTAACTATCTTTCTATAGCCCAATAAATGAAACCCCAGAATATAAAACAGATAAAGTGATGGACAGTTTCCTCAGGTAGGTTCTATATCTCACCAGCACTTACAATGTAGGGACCCACAATGTACGTCTGGATATCCAGGGCTTCTGACTCAGTCCTGGGCATCTTCTCAGAGAAGATGCTCTTGGATTTTTGACCTTTGTATCTATCCTAAAGGAGATCAGTCCTGGGTGTTCACTGGACGGACTGATGCTGAAGCTGAAACTCCAATACTTTGGCCACCTCATGCAAAGAGTTGACTCATTGGAAAACACCCTGATGCTGGGAGGGATTGGGGGCAGGAGGAGAAGGGGACGACAGAGGATGAGATGGCTGGATGGCATCACTGACTCGATGGGCATGAACTTGAGTAAACTCCGGGAGTTGGTGATGGATAGGGAGGCCTGGCGTGCTGTGATTCATGGGGTCACAAAGAGTCGGACATGACTGAGTGACTGAACTGAACTGAACTGAACTGAACTGAACTGATCTTGACGTCCAGTGTGCTCCAATAGGCTAATCAGGAAAATCTTAGCTAGGCTACCAGGGTCAAAGCCTGTAGACTTTCTGTCACATTTAGAAGTTAATCTAATCTTATTAACCGGGTCTTAAAGACCCAGTATGATCTGGCTGCTTCCCATCTCTTCAGCTTCTCTCTTGCTTACTCTGTTCAGTCACACTGACTATTTTAGTTCCTTGCACTCACCAAGCCCTTTCCCAACCTGGAGGTCTCTCCCATGAACATGCTCCCTGCTCTTACCTCCCAGGCATCACTCCTCTCCCCAGTACTTTTTTGCATGGCTGACTCACCTGCTTTGGTTCTCAGTTCATAACTGGTGTCACTGTCACTCAATATAAAGTCTCCTTCCGCTACCCCAACCGCTATCACAGTGACCTGTTTTATTTCCATTACTGTACTTGCTGCTGCTTCTTAGTTCCTCAGTTGCATCCAACTCTTTGCAACCACATGGACTGTAGCCCGCCAGGCTCCTCTGTCCATGGGGATTCTCCAGGCAAGAATACTGGAGTGGGTTGCCATGCCCTGCTCCAGGGGATCTTCCCAACCCAGGATCGAACCAGGTCTCCCGAATTGCAGGCAGATTCTTTACCATCTGAGGCACCATTGCACTTCTCACTGTCAAATATTATCCTATCTTTGGATATGTCTACTTTGTTAATGCCTATTTCCCATATGATATGAGAGGAAGGGCCTTATTTGCTGTATTTCACTCTTGCACTCCCATCTCAGACTGTGGTCTGGCTCATGACAGTACTTATTAAGTATTGCTGAATTAAGGGCATTGTGATAGTTCCTCATATTTTTTAACACTGAGGATAAATTCCTCATGAGTTCATTTCTCTCCCCACCCTCAACTTGCTAATGGCCTTTACTTTTGGCTTTTACATACCCGGTCTATTGTCTCAAAGATGCTGGCGGCTGCAGCACGCCCAGCTGCAAAGGCTTCCAAACAGGAAGAGGCATTGCCAAGATTTAAAGCTCCTACTATGACACTAAGGAAAATCTGAAATAAAAAGAGATAAACATAGTTTTCATCAGTTTGTAAATAGTGTTCATTGTCATTTGGGCTATCCATGTGAACTCAAAAATTTCTCAGAAATATTCTTCTATGGGAGTTTTATTTATTTATTTTTTTTAATGTCTGTGAGCAGACCACCTTAGGTCTTTGTTGGTCAGAGACATGCAGTCCTTATCACATGGTCCTCTCTATAGGACAGCTCACACACAGCTTTTTAAAAATTTTATTTATTTTAATTAATTAGTTTTTTTTTTTTTTTGCACTGGGTCTTCATTGCTTCATGCAGGCTTTCTCTAGATGTGTCGAGGATGGGGGCTGCTCTTCAATTTAATGTGCGGGCTTCTCATTGCGGTAGTTTCTCTTGTTGTGGAGCACAGGCTTTAGCTGTGCGGGCTTCAGTAGTTGCAGCACATGGGCTCAGTAGGGCTTCAGTAGTTGCAGGTCTTGGGCTCTAGAGCATGGGCTCGTAGTTGTGGCTCATGGGCTTAGCTGCTCCTCAACATGTGGAATCTTTCTGGACCAGTGATTGAACTAATGTCCCCTACATTGGCAGGCAGATTCCTGTTCACTGCACCACCAGGGAAGTTCCTTCTGTGGGAGTTTGAAAGCTAAATAACTCTTTGGAAACACTTGGGATAGCTTTTGTTCTGTAAAGTATCTCCAATTTTTCTACTGTTATGATTTAAAAGACTACATTATATTTGATTGCACATCACTATTCTACAAAGAATAACATGTTTTTAGGTCAGTAAGAGGTGTAAGGCAGCATATAGACACTGAGTGGGTTAGAGTCATGACACAAGAATTTGATTCATTATATAAACAGCCTTACAATGGTTTTCTGGTGAAAGGGTTACTGAAACAATAAAGACACTATTATTAGCTTGACTGTCCTAGAGTTTGTTACATGCAATATGTGCCTACTGCTTCTGCTATATTCCTGCTAAGTGAAGTGAAGTGAAGTCACTCAGTCGTGTCTGACTCTTTGCGACCCCATGGACTGTAGCCTACTAGGCTCCTCAGTCCATGGAATTTTCCAGGCAAGAGTACTGGAGTGGGTTGCCATTTCCTTCTCCAGGGGATCTTCCCAACCCAGGGATCGAACCCAGGTCTCCCGCACTGCAGGCAGATACTTTACTGCCTGAGCCACCAGGGAAGCCCCATATTCCTGCTACTAGTGAACTAATTTTTAGGATAACTCCTGCTATACCTGGCTTCCCAGGTGACACTAGTGGTAAAAAAAAAAAAAAAAAAAAAAAACAACCCACCTGCCAATGCACGTAGATGTAAGAGAAGAGGGTTTGATCCCTGGGTTGGGAAGATCCCATTGAGGAGGGCTTGACAACCCACCCTAGTATTCTTGCCTGGAGAATCCCGTGGACAGAGGATCCTGGCAGGCTGCAGTCCATAGAGTCACAAATGGTTGGACACAACTGAAGCTACTTAGCACTCACGCATGCACAGTTATACTACTACCACCAGTAGTAATAACAACAATAATAAGGTATGTTTCTAAGTTCTTTACTTGTATTATTTCATTTAATCCTTACAATAATAGAGAAAACAGAGGTGTATAGAGACAGCCTAACTATGTAATGTCTCACTGTATATTAACTGGTAGAGCACTATTTGAATACAGGGCTTCCCTGATAGTTCAGTTGGTTAAGAATCCGCCTGCAATGCAGGAGACCCTGGTTCAATTCCTGGGTTGGGAAGATCCACTGGAGAAGGGATAGATACCCACTCCAGTATTCTTGGGCCTCCCTTGTGGCTCAGCTGGTAAAGAATCCACCTGCAATGCAGGAGACCTGGGTCTGATCCCTGGGTTGGGAAGATGCCCTGGAGAAGGGAAAGGCTACCCACTCCAGTATTCTGGCCTGGAGAATTCCATGGACTGTATAGTCCAAGGGGTCGCAAAAAGTCGGACATGACTGAGTGACTTTCACTTTCTCCATTCACATTTTGTCCAGCTGTCAGGCTCATCTGCTGCTTTGCACACAAGTGGAGTGGTCAGCTTCCTGTGTAGAACTGGGGAAGCCGTCCTTTGACTCATAAACCTGGCCCTCTCACTAAGTTAGAGGAAGGCTATCTGATCACAATCAGCTGTTCCTAGCCAACAGCACCGGTTTTCATCAGTGCTATTTGTAAAGGAAGAGGCAATTCCTCAAGCTGGCCTCTAGGATGGGCACGTGATTCTTTCTCTCTACCCTTTCAACCAAAGAATGATTGTTTGTCACGTGACTCACATGGAGGCTGTTTCCTTGGTCTCCATCTATTGAGGACTGGAGTTATTTGCTGAGCTAAAATAAAGGTTGACTCCTGCTTGAATGTAGTCTTTTTCAGGTAATCAAGTGATCCTAGTCTGTGGTAGTTCCGTGAGCTGGATTCTTCCCATAGATTATATCACATCAGAACAAAATACCCCCAAATTCCTCCCCATTCTCTTTTTCCCTTATGGCCAGGCCGTGGGGCTTCTCAAAGCCTGTCAGCTATCTCCTCCCTCTCTAATATCCTCTCTATTCTAAATATCATGATGCTGTGGGCCAGCTTCTTCTTGACTTCTCCCTGAATTCCCTAGGCTATGCATGGAGACAAACATTTTCTCTTCATCTGTCCTCCACCTATCCATCTGTCCTTTTCCTTAATTATGGCAAGTATTCCTCCCATGGGCAGATTACTCAATCTCTCAAGCCCCGCTTTCATTATTGATAACACGGGGAAAATGACTGCATATATGTCAAGGAGTTTTTACAGGGATTAAATGATAATGTGTGTAGAGATGATTAATCTAATGACAGCTATGAAAATAATAGTGATGATGGTGATGAAAGAAGTGAGATTCCACATAGGAAGTGATAAGATGAACAGACAGAACAGTACTTGTTCTTGGTTTAATTTTCCACATGTCCTAGTTCAAGAGTTGGTAAACATTTTCCATAGAGGACCTGTTAGTAAACATTTTAGGCTTTTCAGGCCATATGGGCTGAAGCAGTTATTCAACTCAATTCCTCAACTATGTAGGACAAAAGCTTTCATAGACAGTAGGAAACAAGTGACTGTGGCTATGTTCCAATAAAATGTTATTTACAAAAACAGGCCACAGTCTGGATTTGATTTGCGGATCGTTGTTTGCTGACCCCTGGTCTAGATTCTAGACCAATTCACTAGTGGCCTAAACTGAAGTTTGAAGTCAAACCCTTGATCAGCCTGGTTTTTGCAAAAAACCTGAAATGAAAGTCTCTCTTGGGGTTCTTAAGTGAAGAGTGAGTGAGACAGACAGAAAGTGAAAGTGTTAGTTGCTCAGTTGTGTCTGACTCTGCAACCCACCCCCTCTGCCGTCCACCACCAGGCTCCTCTGTCCATGGAATTCTCCAGATGAGAATACTGGAGCGGGTTGCCACTCCCTTCTCCAGGGGATCCTCCCAACCCAGGGATCCGATCTGGGTCTCCTGCATTGCAGGCACTAATACCATTGCAGGAGCTAGCACATCTCCTGGTAGACCATCATCTCTCATTCCAAATATCACACTCTTTAGCCTTGTAAACAGTAGTGTGGGAAGAAGGTGGGCAAAAGAAGCCTCTGAGGAACAGTGTATCTGAGGGTGCGCTATGCTGTAGAGGGGATCTGTGCACAGAAAACAAACTTGTGGTTACAAAAGGAGAGGGGAGTCGGGGAGGGATGAATTGGGAGTTTGGGACTAGCAGATGCAAACTATTATATATAGAAAGATAAACAATAAGGACCTACTGCATAGCACAGGGAACTATCGATGTATTCAATATCTTGTGATAACCTATAATGGAAAAGAATCTGAAAAAGAATATATGTATATATGTATAATTGAATCACTTTCTTATACACCTGAAACTAACACAACATGGTAAATCAACTGTACTTCAATTAAATAAATAAAATAAAATGGAATCTGTGACCCTTTGGAAGAGATTCAGAAACAGGAAAACAGTACTTAATGGGTCGGGTCGCAGAATCGCAGAAATCTGGGCTCAAATCCCATCCTCTGCTACTTGGCATATAATTCTCACCTCGTGGCTCCAACTCATTTTCAAGTGGTGGCATAATGGCATCAGTTACAGAGTGAAATTGTGAATATTGCACATGATAATTATACTAAATACTTCACTCAGTGCTTGACACCTTGTATACACTAAATAATGCTCCTCTCTATTACTGCTGTTACTTTTTCATTACTGAGTCCTGAAACTTAAAAGGGGCATGAAAGAGCAGACTTCAGCACCATTCAGTTCAGTTCCCTTTTATCTTTTTTTGTAATAGATCACAGAGTGTGGTTTTTGTCCATGTACAAGTGATACTAATTACAGCCATTTATGTGAACTACTTACCATTTAGGCCCAATTACCATGCAGCCAATAATGATTTTGTGCATCACAAAATGTGTTAGATTAACCTAATTGTTAATTAGTTTAGTGGATTAAAAACACTCAGCTCCTGCAAACTCAGCCTTAATAGTTTGCAGCTCAGAGCATGGCCAATAAAGTGCATGCACATGCAAGAGAAAGAAAGAGGAAGAACTAGAAAGGGAATGCTTACCAATGTTTATACTGTTAAAGAATGTCTCTCATCTTCCCAAAGAAAAATTTCTTAAGATATAAATGGTGGCTTACAAGGAGTAAGAGGTAAGATTAGTAACTTATGATTAAACGTTAGAGACATATTACATACCATGTCTGCACATAGTAAGTACTCAAGAAATATCAGTTGAGAGAAGGAATTCTTTATAGAAGGTATACAGTAGCCTATAATCCACTGGGCAGGAAACTTCAAGGTGCAAACTTGTTAAATGAGTTAAACAAGGTTGCCATTAGACTGAGGTAGCATTAATGCCTTAGCAGCTTATGTAAGCCACCAAAACCTAAGCCTGAATGCCTCAAGGCTAAGAAATCAAAAGCTAAGGACAAAGCTAATCATGAACAGCCAAAGAGGCTTTCCAAAATAAGGCAACTAGCTCCCAGAGTTAGGTAAAACTAATGTCCATTGAACCGGTGATGCTATCTAATCACCTGATGTGCTGCAGTCCATGGGGTGGCAAAGAGTAGGACACAGCTTAGCAACTAAAACAAGAACAAAATAAGGCAATTACTTAAGCTACAGCCAGCCCAATAATTTCCTGGCTTTGCTTCCTCCTCTTCTCCTCTCTGTTTAAGTCTTTTCCCTAACTTCTATTAATAGAACCCCTCTAGCTACTCCTGGTTTGATGTGCCCAACTGGAATTATATTTGCTCAAATAAACTCCTAAAAATTTTAATACACCTGAATTTCTCTTTTAACAAAACCATAAAATTGGATCTTTTCTAGAGAGATTCACCAAGGATTTTTTTTTTTAATTCAATGGTTCCAACCAAAATTATGTATTTTCAATTTACCATTTTCTCATTATTCCCTCTGAAACTGTTATTTGTGAACACTTCTCTCCTCTACTCACAGTCAAGGAAGCATAAGAAGAATGTCTTTACTCAATGAATGCCTTTCTGCAGAATGAGCAGATACAAGCTACTGAGACTGAAGTCAACTACAGGTATTTCTAGTTCGGTAAAGCTAGAAGTTCTTAAGAGTCATTAGGTCAATAAAGAAAAAGACTTTACAGTCAGATTTTAGACCTGCAGTAGTTTCACTGGCTTTTCAAATGTGCAAAGCTGTATTAAAGTCATTAAGTAAGTGCTTAAATTAATAGTAACACTTTCCATCTATGCTATCCCTTTAAGGTTTACAAAACATTTTAACGTGATTCATCATATTTAATTTTTTTAAACAAAATTCAAGTGAGGCCAACTGTTTATCTTTAAAAGAAAAAACTAAAATTTATAAAGTCATCGTTAATGGCACTTCCATGGTGGTCCAGTGGCTAAGACTCCAAGCTCCCAATGCAGGCGGCCTGGGTTCAACCCCTGGTTAGGGAACTAGATCTCACATGCTGCAACTAAGAGTTCATGTGCCACAACTAAGACCCAGTGCAGCTAAATAATAAATAAATATATTTTAAAAAAGTCATTCTTAGTGTATTATCAGGTTCTTAATGAAATAAAGTCAATGGCTTAGAAGGATTATGGCCTGACCTCTAATAATCATTTCTATTTGCAAATAAAATTTCTATTCAGCTTTCCCTAGATATGTATTTGTACAAAAGCAGTAGGTTTCAAATTGCAGTCTTCTGGATAGCAAATTTCTGGTATACAAGATTTTGGTATTTTGTGTTACTTAATTTATGCCTGTCCTACAAGAATCTGGAACCAATTTGTTTTAAATCTTATATGAAACCACTTGCATGCCTTTTAAATTAATATACTTTATTGAATAATTAATAGGTCAAATGAAACATATATTTCTTGTTTTATCTTCCTGACCTCATAGAGCTTACTGTGTGAAGTTGGGAACAAACTGGAACAAATATAAGTAAATGTAAGTGTTTAGATGCATTCAAGGACTCTAAAGGAAAAGTTCATAAAGACATGCAAAAGAATAAAAGATAGGATGATGGGACTTCCCTGGTGTTCTAGTGGTTAAGACTCCGAGCTCCCATTGCAAGGAACTTAAGTTCTGTCCCTTGTCAGGAAGCTAAGATTCCACATGCAACAGGGCACAGCCAAAAAATAATAATAAATAAAAGCCTTGTAAACTAAAGATCCCATACTGTCCCAGGGACTGTAGCCTGCCAGGCTCCTCTGTCCTTGGCATTTCCCAGACAAGAATACTGGAGTGGGTTGCCAGTTCCTTCTCCAGGGGATCTTCGTGACTTAGGGATCAAACCCAGGTCTCCTGCATTAGCAGGCAGATTCTTTACCACAGAGCCATCATGGAAGCCCCAAGAAAAGGCTAGCACTTAAAAAAAACAAAAAGATTGGATGATCATGGAACACCTGACTGGGGAAGTGCCATCCAGTTAAGAATTTGAACCAGGACAGGAGCTATAAAGGTGGCAGGGAGGGAAGATTTGGGGATAGCAAGCAAGAGGAAGAGCTTTCCCTGACCCCAGCCACACCTGGTTACCCTGCCCTTTACAGTCCTCTGTAGTATATGATACCATTGTAATTACACAGTGATGTGATTATTTAGTTATTGCTAACCTGCCCCCACTAAACTGTAAATTCGATCAAGGCGAAGATCACACTTCTTTTGCTCATTATTGAATCCTCTGCACTTTGTATGAATCTGGAATATAGTAGATGCTCAATAATTAATTCTTGAAAGAACAACTGAAAAGATATTGGAAATTAAAGTAGCCAAGGCATTAGCTATAGCTTGGCTACAGAGCAAGTGAGAAATAAAATACGCCTGTATTACCTGTTCAGTTGAGGGTATTATTGGCTTCATATTTTAGTAACTCATTTTATTTCACAACTATGTCCAGCACATATCTCATGTTATTATTAAGCTCAACCACATAAACTGTTAATTTTTAGCTGAGAGATCCCTGACTTTCCATTTTCATGGCATATTATCTTTTGGACTCAGAAAAATCATTGTTTTACAGCTATAAAACCTTCTGTTGATTGAAAAGCATTAAATTGCGAATCTTATCAACTCAAGTGCTCAACATCCCTCTACTATAAAAGTCACAAGTATTGCTTGTATCTGCAGATGGACTCCATCAAATCACTGAGGCTGTCCTCTCTCAGACACTAATGGAATAAACAAAATGCCTTCTCTGTGGACTTTTCCGAGATACAGGCAGGAAATGTTCTGTCTAGGTCATCAAGATGGAAGTACCTGAACAAGAGCTCCTGGTGTATATTCTTCATCATCCAGGACAAGTTTGGAGCCGTACCAGAAGGCCAGCGCATAACACAAGAAGATCAGACACCACATGAATCCAGTAAAGAATCCCATCACTATCCCTTTTCTAATTCCCCAGCGCTGGGCAAACACAAGATTTTTCTCATACCTGTGAAGAGAAAACATTTGGGTCTATTTTAGCAACAGCAGCTTAAGGTAAAATGTTTAAAACAGGCCACAATGCAGTGGTTTTAATCAATGATAATAAAATCACTCCAAACACAGAGCAGCTGTAGGGAAAGAAAATAATCATATCTGTGTAGTTTCTTAAAATTTGTTTCAAGCTGACATTGACAATGTATGATAGATGTTGCATAAGAAAGTCTCACAGTTGATGACTTCTTGGATGAGTATGATGGGGCGTTTTGCCCCCAGGAGAAAAGAATTTTCAACAAAAAGATTTAGACATGAGAGATCCAGTACTGTTGTTGCTGGCCAAAATCGTCACTTTATCTGCCAACTGGAGCTGAATAAGAAAATACAGAGACAGAGCTTGGAGGACATAGAAAGCTGCCTTTAATTCTCAGCTGGCAGAGAGAGAAACATAGTAGGCTCAAGCCTCAAGAACTGTGACCCCCTCCACGAGGAGGCTAGGGGCTTATATAAGATGAGGGCTTGCAGTCAGGAGCCAGTGGTGAGAAACAAAGGGGTTAGGATCTTGTTCAGAAACATATGCTAGCGTCAATAACCCAGTATTTGAGTTTGGCAGTTCCGTGGCTCTGTGGCCTTCTTCCTGATATGTAAAAAGAAGAGCTACAAGGGGAAGAGGTTGTTGCAAAGGTAAGCAAAGGATAATAGGTGTGATATGCAACTCTTGCAGAGTAAGGGAGCAGAAAAGCAAACCTAGTTATAGGTACACAGAGTTAGAAACAGTTAAAGTAAAAACAAACTAGGAATGTTCTGGTCTCCTCACTGTTCTCTTTATCTTCTTGTCCTCAGGAAAGAAAAAGAAAAGAACTCATTCCTTTTCTTTACTTTTCACTGCAACACTATTTGAGTTTAAATTCTTTTATTAAGTTATATGGTATGAAAGATAATACCTCTCATGGTGGAGGAAATGGGCTATTGAAATTTTTTATGAGAAATAAGGTAAGCTTATTTTTCCACAACCAAAAGAAGCAAAAGAGAAAAAAGAAAACAGGATAATTAGATATTGTAAATCCTATTTTATTTTTCATTTGGTGAATTTGGTAGCAACTGAGAATGTGATCATGCTAGATCTACAACGTATGAAATAAGAGTTTAATTAAGTTGGTGGCTATTTTATAGAATCAGTACCTAGAACCTGATAAACACTCAATAAATACTAAATAAATGGAAAAATAAACACAGTCAAAGTTTTAACAATTGTGTTGTTTTGGCCATTTAGGTTTTGATATTCATTAACAGTTATTATCTCCTAGAATGATGGTCTATAATATATCAATGTCAAAATTTTTGATTGAATGGAAATCTTGGACTTCAAATGAGCATACAGTAGCTAAGTAAAACACACTGAATAAAAAGCTATTCAATAAAAATGTGCAGAATTGCATTTTAAATCTTTTAGGCTTTTCCTTCATGGCAGAAGACAGTGGTTTAGACTGGCATGAAGTGTGTGTGGGGTGTATACACACACATCATCAGAGTTTGAAGTAAGTATCCAAACTAAAATGACTTTGTAAAAACCACCAACTACATCATCTTCAAAAACACAGAGCTAAAGGTTTGGGAGTCTTTTGTAAGTGTTTTCACCAATCTTATTACTTTGCTTAGCTATTTCTTGAACAAAACCTCCCTCTGGGTACCATAGCAAGGTGAATCTGCCACTTTATACAAAATGGGGGAAGATTCAGGGTAGTGTGCAGATCAACAAACTCCAAGGAAATGTCAGACATTTCAATTAACTAGCTTTTCTTTCTTCCTTCCTTTTTATTTCTTATGCCCTTTTTATTTTATTTTTCGGCTTTGCTGCGAGTCATGTGGGATCTTAGTTCCCTGACCAGGGATAGATAGAAGGCACAGCCCCAGCATTGGAAGTTCGGAGTTTTAACCACTGATTCACCAGGGAAGTCCCTCAATTAACTAACCTTTCAACCTCTTTTTTCTCACCACCAAAAGCAGCCACTGTTCGGATAGATGATATGACTTCATCAGCAACTGAGCCGGCTTTGGCATAGGCCCTTAATTCATAGTCGGTAAATCTGGACACACTCTGAAATCCAAAAGAAGAAAATAAAATGTGAAGACCAGATAATTAGGTAAGTCATCTTGTCCCTCAGTGGTTCATTTAGCATGTGGTATGGCTTAAGACAAAACTAGATTCCTACTGGAACAGTGTTTAACAAAGAAGGAATTTGGTCCAAGTTTGAGCCATGTTAAGCCTCATCTGGGCTTTCCTGGTGGCTCAGTCGGTAAAGAATCTGCCTGCAATGCAGACCACCTGCAATGCATGAGACCACCAACAATGCCAGAGACCACCTGCAGTGCAGGAGACTTGGGTTCGATCCCTGTATTGGTAAGATCCTCTGGAGAAGGAAATGGCAACCCACCCCCATATTCTGGCCTAGTAAATCCCAGGAATAGAGGAGCCTGGCAGACTATAGTCCACCGCGTCACGAAAGAGTCAGATAAGGCTTAGCAACTAAACCAGTACCACCACCAAGCCTCATTCACGGATGTTTGTTGACATATCAAAATAATTCCATTAAAAGTCAGCTTCAAAAAACCTCTCACAGATTAAGTCCCAAATAGAGCATTTTGTGGGACCACAGCATTTCAGTCATCATATTAATGATGTTTTCAAGTCAAATTGTCACATTTCATTACTATTGGCCAAAGGCCATGTTACAGTTTACAAATACCAGATACAAAAACCACGGCCCATACAGGCATCATATTGGTTAGAATATAGAATAAGAAAGAGGTTCTGAGCAGCCAAACACATGATATGATATGCAGAGGTAATTCCAAAGGAGAAAACTTCAGATAAATATTACACCACTTTGACTCTACCATAGGGGTTCATCTAACTAGGTTTGCTTTTCACAAAAGGAAAGAAAAAGACTTTGCACTTAATATTAAAGAAGTTACTTCTTCTAAAATTGGACTTGAATTGAGTCCTAGTTAGAATCAACCACCGAAGAATTCCCTGACACAGGTTAAGAAACAAGAAGGGGAGAAAGCAAATGTTGTGAAAGAGTAACTGACTCAGAAATCTAAAAAATATATATAGTACCCAGACTAAGGGAGTTTATATTCCAAGTTTTTCCAAACTTTTAGCAACAAAACTCTTATCAAACAAAATCTTAGAATTTTAGCATACAAGTAGTATTTTATTCCAGTATATTTATTTCACAAGATTGAAAAGGCAACAATAAAGGAAAGTGAGAATATTTTTGTCAACATTAAAATTTGAATTTGGTTAGTATGGATGCCATTGCAGTTTTTACCACAATCCTCTTCTAATGTACTTCTGAAATATATAGAGGTAGCATGTTGTTGTTTAGTTGCTAAGTTATGTTTAACTCTTTTGAGACCCCATGGACTGTAGCCTGCCATGGGATTTTCCAGGCAAGAAAAATGGATTGGGTTGCCATTTCCTTCTCCAAGGGATTTTCCCAACACAGGTATTGAACCTGTGTCTCCTGCATTGGTAGGCAGATTCTTTAACACTGAGCCACCAGAGAAGCCTATAGGTAGCATAGTAATGAGAAAATTAAGTAGCTGCAAATGTTATCAGTTTTTATTGTAAAATGAAAAGTGAAAATGTTAGTCACTCAGCTGTGTCCAACTCTTTGCGACCCCATGGACTGTAGCCTGCCAGGCTCCTCTGTCAATGGAATTTTCCAGGCAAGAATACTAGAGTGGGTGGCCATTCCCTTCTACAGGAGGTCTGCCCAACTCAGGGATCAAACCCTGGTCTCCTGCATTGCAGGCAGATTCTTTACCATCTGAGCCACCAGGAAATCACATTAAAGAATCTCTTAATACCCCAGCTAAACTGATATAGGAGCTTAAAAGATGCATATTGGCTATATCATGTTTTCTACAGTAAATATAAAAGTCAGAAAAGGCATACAAGACCCACAATCATTTCTAATATGTCATATATTGCCCCCTCTACCTTTTTCTGTTCTGCTTTTGAATTGAGCTTTGTAAAATTGCTCACATCATTTTACACAAACATGCACAGACCTGAATTCAAGAAGAAACCAGTGCAGAACTACAACATTCCAAATTGGTGACACATTTACAAGAAGTTGAAATATGGTCACTGAGATGACAAGAGAAACTGTGCTTTGAGCCTATTTGAGACCAAGTAAGCCAGGCTATGTTATTGGTCTCCAACATGGTAAAATGTGACACATGAGCCGTTTGAGGGTGATTATTAATCTATGGTGGGTTTGAAGTAAGAGATTAAATACATTTAGAGGGGAAAAATGCTGAATCAAATGTTTGCAGAGTTCCCAACAACCCTCTGGAAAAGTTGAGGCTTTCATGGAGTGCCACTGGAAAGCATTTGATAGGAAAAACTGTTGTAAAGCTTGCATGATTCAGTAGATTGAGAAAAATATAAAAGCTAATATCTGTTTAGCAATTAATTCTGTGCCTGCTGCTGTGCTAAGGTGCATAACATGGATAATGCCTTGAGTCATCACAATGACTTTGTGGGGTATTAACTTTATTTTAACAAGGAGGAAACTGACATTTCACAGATTAAACATATTTTTCTTGAGCCAAGTGATGGAGCCAGGTGGTGACCTAGTTAAGTAGAGTGAGCTCTTTATTATTGTCACTCTGTATTACCTGGGATGTGTTTGAGTAATATAGCCAGTGGAGGGTAGAGAATATTTTGCTAGAAAATATAGTCATGGAGGTTGGTACCTGTTGCTCAGTGATGTGAATATATGTGCAGTTTTTCAAACTCTATTCTCATTTACAGCAAATTATTAGTGTGCCAGATCCCATGATGTGTTATCTCATATGACTGCTCTGAAAGTAAAATGAAATAATTTCTCAACCTTTGGGAGTGTTTTTGGGGGTGACCCCAAGTTCCTACTCCTACACTTTTTCCTGACTTGCATACCTGGGGAATGGAAACTGACTGGGATACTTCTCTGAATGGGTCAGATACCTCTCTGAAACTGATCACATGGGATGGAGAACACAATGTGATTGCAGAAATCTCTTGTATGTGCTTGTTACTGATGCAGGTATATTTGCTGGGTCTTTCTGAGGGAAGCATCTAAACTTGGGAAACCATGGAAGCCATATGTACACTAGACAGTGGGTGGGGATTTGGAATCAGGCTTCCTTGAATTCGAATCCTGTTCTGTCTCTTGCTGGCTGTGCAGTTCTGTAAAAGTCCCTTTACCTCTCTGAGCCTCCGTTTCTTATATTTAAAATGGCATTAATACTTTATAAGATTGTTGTAAAATTATAGATCATGTCCATGAAGCTCCTAATAATGCCTGGCAAAATAGTAAATGTCCAGTTAATACAGTTATTATTGGAGGAGACCATGGCAACCTACTCCAGTGTTCTTGCCTGGAGAATCCACATGGACAGAGAAGCCTGGCAGACTTCAGTTCATGGGGTCACAAAGAGTCGGACATGACTGAATGTCTAAGCACATTTTTAATATTACTAATATAATAATATGTATGTTATTAAAACAGTCACCTTTAATAATGAAATGTTATTTGATACTGAGTAATAATCAAACAAAATAAATGAATATAGTGGTAATGATGTTAACTAAACACACTCAGGAGAAGGGAAACAAGTTTCACATTTTTGGCTGTTTCTCAGTGCAAAGGTTTTCCCATGGAAAGAAGCGAGAAGACATTCTTACCAGACCAATGATGGCTGCTCCAATCCCAATGAGAGGGCTGACAGAGATAATAACCAAGGTCAGTTTCCAACCCTGGTAAAATCCCATCAGGAACCCAAAGATGCTTGTGGTCATGCGCTGAATGAAAATACCCATTTGGTCAGCAATGGCATCATTGATCTTGTTAATATCACTAGAAACAAAAGAGGCTTTGATCACTAAAACTGAATTTGATCAATTCAAATATCTTGCCCAGAAAGTTTAACCTTTTTTTCCTAAATGTTCCCATTTCTGTATCCCATTGCCCTTGGGAAATTTAGTAGCTTCTCATGTCTTGGAAAATGTGCTGTAGTGTGGAAGGTCATTAAGCCTCTCCCCTCATAGCCAAGAGAGTTTGCCTTTAATCCAATTTTCCCAACTGATGTTCACTCAACATAGGCAAAGGCTTTTGGAAACCATCTTATTTGTTTCTTTTTCTTTCTCAACATTCAAAAAACTAAGATCATGGCACCCGGTCCTATCACTTCATGGCAAATAGATGGGGAAACAATGGAAACAGTGAGAGACTTTATTTTCTTGAGCTCCAAAATCACTGCAGATGGTGACTGCAGCCATGAAATTAAAAGACACTTGCTTCTTGGAAAAAAAAGTTATGACCAACCTAGACAGCGTATTAAAAAGCAGAGACATCACTTTTTCAACAAATGTCCGTTTAGTCAAGGCTATGGTTTTTCCAGTGGTCATGTATGGATGTGAGATTTGGACTATAAAGAAAGCTGAGCGACAAAGAATTGATGCTTTTGAACTGTGGTGTTGGAGAAGACTCTTGAGAGTCCCTTGGATTGCAAGGAGATCCAACCAGTCCATCCTAAAGGAAATCAGTCCTGAATATTCATTGGAAAGACTGATGTTGAAGCTGAAACTCCAATATTTTGGCCACCTGATGCAAAGAACTGACTCATTGGAAAAGACCCTGATGCTGGGAAAGATTGAAGGCAGGAGGAGAAGGGGACAACAGAGGATGAGGTGGTTGGATGGCATCACCAACTTGATGGACATGAGTTTGAGCAAGCTCTGGGAGTTGGTGATGGACAGGGAAGCCTGGCATGCTGCAGTCCATGGGGCTGCAAAGAGTTGGACATGACTGAATGACTGAATTGAACTGAACTGAAAGCTAACATCCTGGTCTGACATAAAGAACCCTTCTTTCCTTTATATATGCTAAATCTTTTCAGTCTCAAAGTTCTACTCACATACCACCTATTTCATAAAAATTTACATAATCCTCCAGGAAGAAGTATTATCTTCTTCCCGGTGTTTCCATAGCAATGTGATTAATCTCTGTGTGTATGCTTAGTGGTTTAGTCATAACTGACTCTTTGCAACCCACTGAACTATAGCCCGCCAGGTTCCTCTGTCCATGGGATTTTTCAGGCAAGAAATACTAGAGAGGGTTGCCATTTACTCCTGCAGGGGATCTTCCTGACCCAGGGATTTAACCTGTGTCTCCTGCGTCTCCTGCGTCTCCTGCATTGCAGGCAGATTCTTTACCTGGTGAGCCGTCAGGGAAGCCTCCAATTAATCTGTAGACATGTTTTCCTGTATGTGTATGTTATTATTGCTTCCTGCTTATAGGTAGTATAGGAGAGTGGTTAACAGTCCTGACTCTGGAGCCAGACTCTGAATTTAAACACAAGCTCTTCTAGGGCAAGTTACTTAATCTTTCTGTGTCTCAGTTTCCTCATCTATAAAATGTGGATAATAACAGAACCTACCTCAATAGGTAGCAATGAGGATTAGTTAATATATGTTAAGTATGTAAAACAGTGCCTAGCATATTGTAAGTGATCAATATATATTAGCTCTTATTATTTGCTATGTAAGTTCCTTGAGATCAGAAGTTCTGTGGTATACCTTAATGCCTTGCACATGGTAAGTGCTCCAGAGTATTGGTTGACAATAATTACATTAAATTCATATTCCTGCAAACTTTCCATAATCTCTTGTCCAGATGGAGCAAACAAGGGTCAGGACTTAATAGCAAAAGGATCTAAGATATTACATGGAGATTAGACAATTGTATTTTAACAAGGATAAGTATCTATTCAAAGTCAAAATAAGTAAAGGCAGAATCAGTGCTGGAGACTAGGGATCCCGATATTCAACCTGCTTTTATTGTCACTACACTACTGTCTTTCACGGGACCTCAAATTTCAATAAGATTCAACAGTTCTCATTACTCAGGGCTTGGATCATTCAAAAATTACACGGGGTTGAGGGGTACTATTAATGACCCAAACTAATATTGAGGTATGAGCTTTGTGGGTGGCTTAGTGGTAAAAAAAATTCGCCTGCCAATACAGGAGATGCAGGTTCAATCCCCGGATCAGGAAGATCCCCTGGAGAAGGGCTTGGTAACCCACTCCAGTACTTTACCTGGGAAATCCCATGGACAGAGGAGCCTGGCGGGCTGCAGTCCAAGGGGGTCACACAGAATAGGACATGACTTAGTGACTAAACTACAACAAAGTATTTAGAAATAAACTGGATTTAAATTCGGTTTTCAGGTTTTGTTGTTGTTGTTTTTTTTTTTTTTCCAGTTTTCAGTTTAAATCTTTCTCAAACTATTTTGAATTTTTTGCTTTTGTTTTTATGTGCAGAAATTACATCAACAGACAAAACAATATATTAATCATTCATTCTGATTGCATTGTTTTACTTATGGGGACATAGATTGTGACATCCCTGTTTCTCCTTTCAAGGCCAGATGACCCTACTTCTTTTAAACTGTCTTCCATAATACTTCATTTCTAATATTTTAATCCAGGACCTACAAACCAAACTGTCATATCCCAGCTTTCAATTTTTAATAGTTATATTTGATAAACCATTATCTATGAAAAAGTCATGCTACCTATAAAAGCCCAACTTAGACAAAATGCAGCAAAAAGAACTGAAAATGTTTCTCCAATTGTCATTAATTTAGAAACAAAAGTTTCATTAGAGGAAAATCACACATCCATTAAAACATCCTACCAGGGATTTACCTGGCAGTCCAGTGGTTAAGATTCTATGCTTCCACTGCATGGTGCACAGGTTCAATCCCTGGTCAGGGAACTAGATCTCACATGTCCCGTGGTGCAGGCCAAAAAGAAAAAAATCCTACCAGCCACTTACTCAGAAAATCTTGTATTTAGCTCTCCCACTGAATTGCAGTCAAACCATCCAATTTCCATCCTCATTATGCTCCTAAAGTAAAACTTTCTCATTTTCTGTATCTGACGAGCTGCAGCAATTACCCAAAAGCATATCTGGAAATGGAGCAAGGAATGTTTAGCATTTTGATAAGAACAGGCATTAATTCCTTCTCTTTTCATTAGAAAATACTTTCACTAGAACAGCTGTAAAAAAAGGGAAAGTAATTCACAACATGCCTCTTGTTCAGAACTAAGGTGTAAGCTCTGACATCTGCAGCTGAGAGTGGAGACAAGTGGAACCCTGTGAACAGGGAAGCCAGAGACTTGAGTTTGAATCCAGCTTGACCACTTCCAGAGTTAACCTTATTAACTATCACTCTCCTCATGTGTAAAAGAAGGCTTATCACACCAAAAGTAAATTATTGCTCTTAAATCACTAATTTTGCATGCCACTTCCAAGTAAAGTTTTCTCCTGAGAGGCTTGCCAATAAGCATGCATGCCAAGTTTTCAACCCTGGGGGAGGGCATGGCAATCCACTCGAGTACTCTTGCCTGGAGAATCCCATGGACAGAGGAGCCTGGTGGGCTATGGTTCAAAGGGTCACAAAGAGTCAGACATGACTGAAATGACTTAATATGAATGCTGCAGTTTTCAAGCTCTTGGACAATGATTTTCAGAAAAATGTAAGACAAAAATTATGACATAAGCAGGGAATCTTGCCTACAGTTTCCCTCCCAAGCAAAAGAAGCCTGTCATTAAAGCTTTAGTGCCAGGATAGTGGGGAGGGGTGGGGGGGTGAGGATTAACTCATTTCTCTTTATAACTAAAACTAACTTCCTGGAATTCATAAGTGAATGGAGAGTAGGGGGAATTTATTATTTTCTCTACATGAAAAGGCAAAAGATAAAATGTTTTTCTTCCTTAGTAAGAGTTAATAACACCAAGCCCTCCCATAACTGAAATCTAGAATATGGGTTTGGTTTACAGAATTTGGGTTGGAATTCAAGAGAAAAAAGAAAGTCAAGCTTGCTTTCCTCCAATTCCCCACATCTGCTTTCCACAGGGACTCAGCCTCCCTGTATGAAAACATCCTCCACTATTTCTGAGTTTAGAAGAGAGAGTGAAGCAGGGAGGGCAGGGGAGGACAAGACACTGAAGCTGAATGTCTATTCTCTACCTCTCTACGCAAGTGCCCATATCCTCCTCCCCAGCTGAGAGGAAAAATTCTTTCCCATCCTCTTCATCCCCCTGAAATAAAACTGTAGCCCTTGGGGCTTCTGAATAACTTTAAAGAACACATTTTGCATTTCACTGTCATGTCTTTGAACCCAGATGTTGATCTATAAATAAAAGGCAGGTGTCACTAACTTGAAAATATCCTGTGACAAGCACTCCAACAGCGACGCCAGCATAGTAACTGGCAAAGTTGACCATTTCAGCTTCAATGTCCAGAAACCTTCAAAAGAGGGGAAAAAATGGTAAGATTTACAGGTAGGATCTAGCTACCAAAGACTGGCTTTGTGCATACAGAGAATTTTAAAATACACATATTATATATTTAAAATATACGCATTGTATGTTACATACATATTGCAAATAAAATGGATAAAGCATTTTATCTGTGTAGAATTACAATCAATTCAAATCCCCAAACAGACCTCACGGTACCCATCATAGCAAACATGCCTACCTCCTTCGTGTTTACAGGTAGAGATGTGAGGGTTGCGTAGTAACTAATAGGCAGCTGTGGGAAGACAAGGGACCCTAGATGGCAGCCTAGAGCTCTGTCCACTGAGGCCCCTTTCACTCGTGGTCATTACTAGTGAAAGCACAGTCACAGCTGGAGAAGGATTTCAAAAAGCCAGACCAGTGTCTGCAAAGGCACTGGTAGAGAGATGTGTGCTGTAAATCAGCATGCAGGAGACGTGGGTTCAATCCCTTGGTTAGGAAGATCCCTTGGAGAAGGAAATGGCAACCCCTTCCAGTATTCCTGCCTGGAAAATTTCATGGTCAAAAGAGCCTGGTGGGCCCACGTCTCCTGTGTTGGCAGGCAGATTCTTTACTGCTGAGCCACATCTTCCCATAGGGAGAGAAAAACAATTTCTTCTCCAAGTCTTTCTGCTGACCACAGCCCAGAAAGCTTTGCTCTCTAGGACAATCTCTAAGGTTGAAGTCAAAGAATTTGTGAGGAGGCAATAAAGCTATACAGCATTTTCCATCACAGCTATCACATTGTGACACAGGGTTTGGAATTGGCAGGGGCAGCAAGAGGAGAAAAAAATGATTCTGAAATTGTTTTTGGGAAATAAGTTTTGTCACTGGAAAATTAACACATTGGTTGATGATACATCTGAGCCATGGAGACAAACTAGATATGCATTTCTTTAGAGAATCAGAAAGTAGCATCTTTAGCCTAGATGTTCTTATTCTACCAGCTTTCTGCTATCTATCAGCCTTCCCTTTTGACCCAAGTTTGAATTGTTCTCTCCCTCTACTGAATTCAGACAAAGTATTTAATTATAGCTTATTTAATTCACAACAAACTATTATTCCATGGCAGATTTTATTGCCATTTTGCACTATTATTCAATATTTTTATTGAATATATTTATTTCGAGTATATTCATGTTTCTCTTGCTAGTAAACTGCAAGTGACTTGAGAGAAAAGACTGCTTGCTTTCACTGCTGAGGCCTGATACAATACCTTACACATAGTAGGTACTCAATTGTTTCTAGATTTTTCTTTCACTTGAAAAATACTAAAAAGGAAGGAAACAACTGCCTTAGTCTACCTTCTGACAGTCTCCAAACCAGCTAATATGTCTGTGTTTACCACATTCCTAATTTTTCATGATGATTTAAGGGGACCCCCAGAGTAAACAAGATCTAGAAAATCATAAACTTATATACAAGTATCCACAATCAGAGGCCTTTTCAAAAACTAAATACCTACAAAGATACAGTGCATAATGTAGTATTATGAGTATTATGTGTATTGTCACCCTGCTTATTTAACTTATATGCTTATTTAACATATATGCTTTTAACTTATACAAGTTAACTTATAAAAGCAAACATTTAACTTATTTGCTTAAATAAGCAAAGAAATATGCTTATTTAACATATATGCATATGAGTACATCATGAGAAATGCTGGGCTGGAAGAAGAACAAGCTGGAATCAAGATTGCCGGGAGACAAAGCAATCTATAGATTCAATGCAATCCCTATCAAGCTACCAACGGTATTTTTCACAGAACTAGACCAAAGAATTTCACAATTTGTATGGAAATACAAAAACCTCAGATAGCCAAAGTAATCTTGAGAAAGAAGAATGGAACTGGAGGAATCAACCTGCCTGACTTCAGACTCTACTACAAAGCCACAGTCATCAAGACAGTATGGTACTGGCACAAAGACAGAAATATAGACCAATGGATCAGAATAGAAAGCCCAGAGATAAATCCACAAACCTAGGGACACCTTATCTTTGACAAAGGAGGCAAGGATATACAATGGAAAAAAGACCACCTCTTTAACAAGTGGTGCTGGGAAAACTGGTCAACCACTTGTAAAAGAATGAAACTAGAACACTTTCTAACATCATACACAAAAATAAACTCAAAATGGATTAAAGATCTAAATGTAAGACCAGAAACTATAAAACTCCTAGAGGAGAACATAGGCAAAACACTCTCCGACATAAATCAAAGCAAGATCCTCTATGACCCACCTCCCAGAATAATGGAAATAAAAGCAAAACTAAACAAATGGGACCTAATGAAACTTAAAAGCTTTTGCACTACAAAGGAAACTATAAGTAAGGTGGAAAGACAGCCCTCAGATTGGGAGAAAATAATAGCAAATGAAGCAACAGACAAAGGATTAATCTCAAAAATATACAAGCAACTCTTGAAGCTCAATTCCAGAAAAATAAATGACCCAACCAAAAATGGGCCAAAGAACTAAACAGACATTTCTCCAAAGAAGACATACAGATGGCTAAC
Source organism: Dama dama (assembly GCF_033118175.1). Lineage (NCBI taxonomy): Eukaryota > Metazoa > Chordata > Mammalia > Artiodactyla > Cervidae > Dama > Dama dama. The sequence goes on along the minus strand of NC_083713.1, from coordinate 30,088,859 downwards.
AAACACATGAAAAGATGCTCAACATCACTCATTATCAGAGAAATGCAAATCAAAACCACAATGAGGTACCATTACACGCCAGTCAGGATGGCTGCTATCCAAAAGTCTACAAGCAATAAATGCTGGAGAGGGTGTGGAGAAAAGGGAACCCTCTTACACTGTTGGTGGAAATGCAAACTAGTACAGCCACTATGGAAAACAGTGTGGAGATTTCTTAAAAAACTGGAAATAGAACTGCCATATGACCCAGCAATCCCACTTCTGGGCATACACACTGAGGAAACCAGATCTGAAAGAGACACGTGCACCCCAATGTTCATCGCAGCACTGTTTATAATAGCCAGGACATGGAAGCAACCTAGATGCCCATCAGCAGATGAATGGATAAGGAAGCTGTGGTACATATACACCATGGAATATTACTCAGCCATTAAAAAGAATTCATTTGAATCAGTTCTAATGAGATGGATGAAACTGGAGCCCATTATACAGAGTGAAGTAAGCCAGAAAGATAAAGAACATTACAGCATACTAACACATATATATGGAATTTAGAAAGATGGTAATGATAACCTTATATGCAAAACAGAAAAAGAGACACAGAAATACAGAACAGACTTTTGAACTCTGTGGGAGAAGGTGAGGGTGGGATGTTTCAAAAGAATAGCATGTATATTATCTATAGTGAAACAGATCACCAGCCCAGGTTGGATGCATGAGACAAGTGCTCGGGCCTGGTGCACTGGGAAGACCCAGAGGAATTGGGTGGAGAGGGAGGTGGGAGGGGGGATCGGGATGGGGAATACATGTAACTCCATGGCTGATTCATGTCAATGTATGACAAAACCCACTGAAATGTTGTGACGTAATTAGCCTCCAACTAATAAAAAAAAAAAAAAGATTGCCGGGAGAAATATCAATAATCTCAGATATGCAGATGACACCTCCCCTATGGCAGAAAGTGAAGAAGAACTAAAGGGTCTCTTGATGAAAGTGAAAGAAGAGAGTGAAAAAGTTGGCTTAAAGCTTAACATTCAGAAAAATAAGATCATGGCATACAGTCCCATCACTTCATGGCAAATAGATGGGGAAACAGTGGAAACAGTGGCTGACTTCATTTTTCTGGGCTCCAAAATCACTGCAGGTGGTGATTTCAGCCAAGAAATTAAAAGATACTTACTCCTGGGAAGGAAAGTTATGACCAACCTAGACAGCATATTAAAAAGCAGAGACATCACTTTGTCAACAAAGGTCTGTCTAGTCAAGGCTATGGTTTTTCCAGTAGTCATGTATGAATGTGAGAGTTGGACTATAAAGAAAGCTGAGTGCCAAAGAATTGATGCTTTTGAACTGTGGTGTTGAGAAGACTCTTGAGAGTCCCTTGGAATGCAAGGAGATCCAACCAGTCCATCCTAAAGGAAATCAGTCCTGGGTGTTCATTGGAAGGACTGATGTTGAAGCTGAAACTCCAATATTTTGGCCACCTGATATGAAGAGCTGACTCATTTGAAAAGACCCTGATGCTGGGAAAGATTGAGGGCAGAAGGAGAAGGGGATGACAGAGGATGAGATGGTTGGATGGCATCACCGACTCAATGGACATGGGTTTGGGTGGACTCTGGGAGTTGAGATGGACAGGGAGGCCTGGTGTCATGGGGTCACAAAGAGTCAGACACGACTTAGAGACTGAACGGAACTGATGAGTAAAGATTTCTAATGTATAAATGAGTGCATGCTGTTAGTTTTCTGTTTGTGAAATAAAATTTGTGTATCCCCAAAACAGAAAACTATGAGCATTTGTCAAAAAGTTTTACTTAGATTCCCTGGGATGCACTTATTCTACAGACTATGTAAGCAGAGGTGAGATAGTGCCTGTCATGAAAAATGCAGCTGCCAGTCATGGACGAAGGGCGCCGAGCATTGACCCAGCTGTGGGATTTACTGGAGCAAAGTTCAGGAGAATTGCATCACTGTTGGGGGGTGTGGATAGGAACATGTGTGGTTTGTGGTTCTTCTCACTCGTGAGGCACCCCAGAGATGAATCATTAACTCAGTTTTATTTATTCTGGGAAGAGTCATTAGAGTTTTAAAGACTATTTTGGAATATTTCTGGGACAACAGGGCAAGCCTATCAGAAAAACTGTTAGGAAGGAAAACAGGAGATTGACTTGGATCCTTTGACTGCACATCAGACTCTTTGTCATCTGCATGGTGGAAAACTATCATGACTATAAAATCCTAGAAAGTATTCTATAAAGTTTATAGGTGATTTGAGTGTCTTTCTTTTTAACAGCAAAACTGACATATGCCTACTTGAGTAAATTAAGATTGCCCTGACACATTTGTCAAAGAGAGAAGAGGGGAGAAAAATATCAATTAGAGGGAAAAGGTAAAATAGATGATATGAGGATTCTTGAGGATTTTACAATGATATGAGGATTCTTGCCTTGCTTTTTATGAAAAATAAGATAAATAAAATTGAATCACTCAATGACCCTGATGCTGGGAAAGACTGAGGGCAGGAGGAGAAGGGGGCAATAGAGGATGAGATGGTTGGATAGCATCACCAACTCAATGGATATGAGTTTGAACAAACTCCAGGAAATAGTGAAAGACAGGGAAGGCTGGTGCACTGTAGTCCATGGGGTCACAAAAAATCGGATAGGACTTAGCAACTGAACAACAGCAATGTATACCAAGGTTTCAGATGTACTAAAGCCTTAGGTTTCTCATTGAAGATACCTAGGAGATCTTTATGACAAGATCCATTGACTCGCCAGAAGCTCTCCTTTCACTAGGGTTTTTATGAACTGTAGGGGTTCATAGGGGTTCTTAGGAACTGTAGACTCAGTAGCACTGACACCTTAGAGAAGGTCCCCAACCTCTGGGCCGCATACGGATACCTCCCATTAGCTCAGTGGCAGCATTAGGTTAGAAACAAAGTGTACAATAAATGTAATGCACTTGAATCATCTCGAAACCATCCTCCCCACACCCAATCCATGGGGAAAAAGTGTCTTCCACAAAATCAGTCCCTGGTGCCAAGAAGGTTGAGGACTATTGCATTAGAGTGAATATCAGTGGCAACCCAACTGGTAGAAATGCATGCATATCCTACTTCCAAAATATCAAAGGGTCCATATTCCTCAATGTGTGGGACATTGACCTATGGACAAATGATTTATTACTAGGTAAAGCTGCTTTATAGAATACCCTCACGCTATGCTAGCACATTGCCAGAATGGCTAATGCAATTGTGAGATATATTACAGAGAGATTATGCATGCCCATTATCTAGTTTTCTCCCAGTGGTAACATCTTGCAAAACTATTGGACGTTATCACAACCAGGATGTTGACTTCGATACAATGAAGAGCAGAATATTTTCTTCATTCAAAGGTTCCTTATGTCACCCTTTGATATCTACACATATTTCCATCTTTCTCACATTTCTGGAGACCAGAAGTCTGAAATCAGTTTCACAGGATTGAAATTAAGGTGCTGGTGGGGATGCACTTTCTCCAAAGACTCTAGAGGAGAATCTGTTTCTTCCTCTTCCAGCTTCAGGTAGCTACAGGGGTTCCTGAGCTTGGGACCTCACTTCAGTCCCTTACAGGCACCTTTTGTCTCTTTTTTTTCTCTAAAGTCAGATCTCCTTCTGCCTCTTTTTAGTAACCGTCTCTTTAAAAAATACTCGTGATTGCAGTTAGGGCTCACCTGGGTAATCCAGTATAATCTCCCTAATCCCAAGATATTTTAGTTAATTATATCTGCATAGACTCTTTTTCCCATACAAGGTAACATTCACAGGAATATTGTAGATATCTTTGGGGGCCATTATTCAGCCTACTGGAGCTACAATCAGCGCTTCCCAGGTGGCTCAGTGGCAAAGAATCCACCTGCCGATGCAAGGAGGTGCAGGAAATTCAGATTCAACCCCTGGGTCATGAAGATCCCCTGGAGGAGGAAATGGCAACCCACTCCGGTATCCCTGCCTGGAAATCTCAGCTCATAGGGTGGCAAAGAGTCAGACACAACTGAGCACGCATGCATGCATGGAGCTACAGTCAAGACATAGATAATAACAAGTGTTGGTGAGAATGTGAAGAAACTTGAACCCTCACACCTGTTAAGTGTTAGTCACCCAGTCATGTCCGGCTGTTTGTGACCCCATGGACTGTAGCCCACCAGGCTCCTCTGTCCATGTAATTCTCCACACAAGAATACTGGAATGGATTGCCATTTCCTTCTCCAGGGGCTCTTCCCAACCCAGGAATCGAACCCAGGTCTCCTGCATTACAGGCAAATTCTTTACCGTCTGAGCCACTCGGGAAGCTCATAAAATGGTACAGCCACTTTGAAAAACAGTCTGGAAATTCTGCAATTTAAACGTTAATTAACGGTTAAACGTATAATTAACATCTGACCCAGTAATCCCCTTCCTAGGTATCTACTCAAGAGAAATGAAAACATATGTCCATAGGAAACCATGTACACAAATGTTTGTAGCAGCATTTGTAATAACTGAAAAGAGGAAACAACTCAAATGTCCATCAACTGATGAATGGATAAACCCACACATTATATCCACATAATAAATGTATTATATTCATACAATGAAATGTTATTCAGCAATTAAAACAAATGAAGTATTAATTTAATATGCTATTAATACCACATGGATGAACCTTGGAAACATTAGGCTAAGTTAAAGAAGCTGGTCACAAAGGCCCACATATTGTATGAATCTATTTACATGAAATGTCCAGAATAAGCAAATCTACAGAGATGGAAAGTAGATTAGTGGTTGTCTAGGGCTGAGGGGAGGATGGGAAACTGGGGAGTGAAATTTAGGTGATAGTAAAATAACAAAAATGTTCTAAAATTGGCTCTGTGAATATACTAAAAGCCACTGAGCTGGATACTTTAAGTGGGTGAATTTTATGGTATTTAAGTGGGTGAATTTTATGATATATGAATTAAATCCTGATAAAACTGTTTTTCAAAGTACCTGGTCTTCAGTGTCTAACTTCAAAATAGTACTTGAGTGCATAAGATAAATGTATATTGCTAAGAAAATAGACTGAAATCCAAGAGGAAGTACAAACTTAGATTTCTGCATCAACACATCCATGTCAAGTAGGTAACGACAAACTTCCCAATGGCCGTGGGTCGGCCTCCAAGGAGCCCCTTATTATTTTTGCCTCCTGGTATTCACACTCCTGTGTAGTCCTCTCCCAAATTACACCAGAGTTGGTCTGTGTGACCAACAGAAAATAGCAGAAATGATGGTATGTCACTTCCACAATTAAGTTATAAGGCTTTATAGCCTCCATTTGAATTTTTACACTTTAATTAGATTTTTTTTTAAAAAATAAACTGCATTGTGATTTTTTTTTTCTTCTTTCATTCTGTTACCTTATTATTTGACTACTCTGAGCAAATAAATTCTGAGAAGCTAGTCAGAAAGCCTAATGTTCTGCCATCCTTCTCAGTCTTATTCACTCAGCCATTTGGAAGGCTCCAGCCTAAAATTCCATCAAATGGATGGAACTGATATGTTGAAATCAATATAATGAAAGAGAAAAACCAGCTCCTACATTGTACATGCATTTTTACGTTTGTCAGGAAGCATTTAACAAGAGGCTTCCTGTGTGCTGTTTTGGATCTGTCAGGAACCCTCTGGCCCTTATTGATTCCTGAATATTCAGGAATTAAGAGCAGAGGCACGCCTTTCCTGGGGCTGAGGAATCCAGGCATCTTCCTTTTTATGAGCCAAATGGTAAAGGGTGATCGTTTGCAACTCTCTGTCTTTGATAGGGATCATCTTGTGTTTTGTAAGTCTGGAATTTTAATCTTTGTCTTTGCTGAGAATAACCACCTGGTAAGACAGTATATATGCCCACACCATGTTGATTAAAACACCTTTGCTCCATCAGAGCTCTGGTCCCCGTGTCTTTCTTTCTCTCTCTCTCTCTCTCTCTCTCTCTCTCTATTTCTGGCTAATTCCTTGGAGCGCGGAGGCCCGCTGAGCTCACTTTCTTGCCTGGGCTTCTAAGACCCTCTTGAGAAGGCGCACTGTGCCTTCACCCATTCGAGAGGGCACCTGGTGCCTACGTGCAGCAGCGCAAGCCCTAAGAACAGGGCTCTATTGGCTTTCCGCGTAAACCAGGGGATGTCAGCCTCTTTCTCTCTCTTACTCTCGGAACCACTAGGTTCCGGTCCATTAAAGGACCAACAAGCGCTATCAGCCTCTTTCTCTCTCTTACTTTCTTATCGTCGACTCCGGACCACCAGGTTCCGGTCCATTAAAGGACCAACATATGTTGATAAGATCATTGAGTTGCTTGTATAGTCCAAGACTAGCACACTGATTATAGTAGGTGGAGACATTGTACTTTTAATGTTGTACTTTCTACAAGAAAGAAATCTATGAAAGAGTTGGGTAATTTTGGAGGCACATTCACTACTTACTGGTAAGAAAACATCCCCTGCCTCTCTTCTGTCCCACCCAAGTTCATTTTCACAATGATCTTATCAAGTGAAAGCTAAACAAACATTTATTCAGAATACTGCTCGTTAGCAGTATTCTTGTCAGTGACCATAATAACTCACATTTAAAATATTTAGCTCTTCAGTGTGAGCTCCTGGTAAAGGCCTAAGAAAGGTGTGGTTTACACAAATTCAAATAGCCATATGAAAAATATTTTTAAAAAAGGACAGATATCTATTTACATGCTTGGTATCATGTGAATTCAGCCAAAACCAAGGAATTTCTGAAAGCCCTTACTTGCTTTGAATGATTTGCTTACCTTCAAGTATATGACCCAGTAAGAATCAATAAAGTGTGAATAATGGGTATGTGCTAAGTTGCCCCAGTTGTGTCTGACTCTTTGCGAGCCCATCAGGTTCCTCTATCCATGAGCTTTTCTTCAGGCAAGAATACTGGAGTGGGTTGCCATTTCCTCCTCCAGAGGATCTTCCTGACCCAGGGATTGAACCCACATCTCTTATGTCTCCTTTGGCATAAGAGACAGGTGGGTTCTTTACTACTAGTGCCCCCTGGGAAGCCCAGTGAGTAATGGGTAGCCATCCTTTCTATCGGATGCCAGTGATGCAGACATTAAGGGCATATTCATTCTTCAGTTTATCTAATAAATACTTATGAGCACTTGTTATCTTGAATATGTCTCAAATACTGGTCCCTCTAACATTTATTTCCAATTTTCAAGGCATTATAGGATATACTTCAGGATCTTTCACTTGAAGAGTTTACTTTCATGAATGTTATTAATTTATTGTTTTCCAGTCACTCAATTGTGTCTGACTCTTTGCAACCCCATGGACTGCAGCATGTCAGGTTTCCCTCTCCTTCACTATCTCCCAAAGTTTGCTCAAACTCACGTCTATTGAGTTGATGATGCCATCCAACTATCTCATCTTTCATCACCCTCTTCTCTTCTGCCCTCAATATTCCCAGTATCGGGGTCTTTTCCAATGAGTCAACTCTCCTCATAGGATGGCCAAAGTTTTGGAGTTTCAGCTTCAACATCAGTCCTTCCAATGAATATTCAGGGTTGGTTTCCTTTAGGATTGACTGATGTTACTAACAATTGGGGTCTTTTTACATATGTAAGTCTGAATGGATTTTTTTCCCAAAGGGGTAAGTGATTAGTTCACATTTTACAGTCATATCACTCTGTAAATATCAGTTCAAGTCTTCTGTTCTCCAACATAAATGAAAGAAAATAAAAGATTGTCATTGTGAATTCCCTGGGCGTCCAGTGGTTAGGACTCTGCAGTTACACTGCAGAGGACTCAGGTTCAATCCCTGGTTGGGGAACTAAGATCTCGTAAGCTACATGGTGCAAGTAAAAATATTTTAAAGAGCATCATTGAAGACAGTCTCTCTTTTATACAAATTGTTATGTTACTTCCAAATTTAGAAGAGAAATATACACATTTATATGTTGGAAATTTATTTCTTATGAGTAGGCTTATTTTTTAAGGATAATTCTGTACATTGTATGTTGTCCTGTACTTTTCTGTCAAGTGCTAACCAGTTTATAACTACATACTTATCTGCATGGTCACTGATTTCATGATGGTCTCCCCAATTAGACGTGAGCTCCACAAAGATAAGGACGATTACTCATAAGATACCACTGTAGCTTTTATGCTTACACATTTTCCTCGTACATAATTGGTGTTCCAAAAATTTTGGTTGAATGAGTAGATGAATGAAAGATGCTAGCAACAAATATTATGGAAGAACATCAGTAATTTAGAAGGATTTGTCATAATCTGGAATCAAGCCTATAGAAAAAATTTTAAATGGTGGAGAAAAATATGAATCACTTGAGGGAGCCATTCCAAGTGTCTCTCTAGCCAGGATGTGCCCTGCTCTTGATTCTTGAACCTGAGTGAGTTTATATGTGAAAATGATCTTGTTCTGGCCCTGAGGCAGCATGAGGCAGGCTGCAAAGTCCATGCTATGACAGTGAGTCAACCCTGGGTATACTACAGACTCACTGATTACGTGGCAGCCTGTTGGGCTTATCACAGACAGAACAGGAGCACAGTGAGCTCTGGCTAATTCTGCATGGCTGTCTTCTGCTCACAGCACCACGTCACTCTTTCACAGCGACTCAACTGCTAATTGAGGCCAGTGACCCCTACTCCAAGTCCGAGAGCACAGGAATGATGAAATTCCCATTGTAGAGAGAAGACTGGCAGTCAAGTGGGTCATCAGCCACAGCCACAGAAGCTGATAGACAAAAGAGAAGAGAGGAAGGAAGGAAAGAGGGAAGGAGGAAAGAAAGAGGGAGGAAGGGAAAAGGAAGTCTCAGATATGAGAAATGACAAGGACTCAAGTAAAATTTATGAATCACCTTCCAACAATATTAAGTATCAATAGTGTCATCCTCAAGCCTATGGTCTACAAAGTGTGAAATTTGGGTATGTATTTAATGAGCAATTTCCAATTCTGTATTTTGTTGCTGTTGTTGGGATTTTAAAACTCACTGGAATAAGAAGAACTTCAGGGCAGAGTAATTTATAGAATTATGTGTAAATTTATGTTTCTGTTCACTCCATGCTAGATACCACTCCAGGTCCTTCCATAAGGTTCTCTTTACACATTTTGAATTACAATCTAAGATATGAGCAAAAAAAGTAAAAACAAATAGCAGCCTACCCGCAGCGTGTCCCATTTGTCATGTTCTGGTTGAGGGAGTCGTTTGTCCACACTATGGTGTTATTCACACATGCTTTTCCAGGGATACTGAGTTCTTGTAATTCCATGTCATACTCAATAAAAACATCTGTCATTGTGCCAAAAATGAGTAGCACGCCTGGATAGGCTATTCCATGGAGAAGTGCACATAAACTTCCCACAGACATCAGGCAAATGTCAGTCTTTGAAGAAAATCGAAACTTGAAAAACAAAGGATTCAGAGATCATCTATGGGTGAAAAGCAGGAGAGGTAGGAGGACTATTTAATTTTAGTTACTAGATTCTGATAAATAGTATTCAACACCAAGTCTTAAGGGAATCATTTTAATTGAAATGGAGAGTTCTCACTAAAACTGAAATAAACGGTGCATCAATTATCTAAGTTATTAAACTCTTACATTGTTAACTCATGTTCTTTCTTTTCTAGCCTCTTAATTCATTCTCTTTACCTCAAGAGCTGACTTTAGTTCTTAGCTTTACATCCCCAACTTAAGGGGGAAACAATCACTGACCCTGATGCTATTGCCATGTAGATTCTCCATATGGCTTATTCAACAATAGTAGAAATTGTCTCCCAGAACTGATATTGATAATGAAGAGCATCTGCTTGTGCCCAGAAATGTCTACATTTCTGAAAATGAAATGAAAATACCTACAGTATGGAACTTCTAAAGGCATCATAAGAATAAATATGCATAACATGATTACTGTGACAATTTTTTTTACTAAAATGATCACTAGGGACTTAGAGATTATCTTCTAGAACACTTTTCTGATCTACCAGATAGAATTTGTGTGTTTAATCAGCAATAGATTTCTAATTACTAATCCACATGTTGTCACATAGACAAAGTTTAGTACTGAAAAATTGATCACTATAGTTAATCACCTGCCAATATGACTAAAAAATTAACATTTTCCCCACGATCTGAACAACTCACAGTTGCAAAACCTATGCCATTAATCAGCATAGTTTTATTACCAATCGAAAGAAGCCAACTTGACTGCTACCACCTTTCTTCTCATCTTGTAACCTGAGGAGAAAAACATGGGGATTTACAGACCATCCTTTCTAAAACAATGAGAATTTCTCCCTAAATTGTGATTTCATGAGTCATTCTTTAGTAAGAATGAAAGCTCCCACTGGCTGCGAAATTCTACTTCACTCTACCCAAGCCGCCTGGCCTTTCTGCTGACTTTCATCTGCACCAAATCTGTTCCCACCCCTGGGTATTTGCACTTGCTATTTCCTCTCACCGAAGTGTTCTTTCTTCAGATAACAGAGTGGAGAACACCCTCACCTCCTTCATGCCTTCTCTCAAAAGTTGTCTTTTCAATGGGCCATCCATGGTCAAAGTCTTTAAAATTTCAACTCTCCCCCCACATCATTTCAAATCTCCATTTCCATGTTTATTGTTTTTTCTTAGAAAGGGGATGATAAATTATCATTATCTACCATGCTATATATTTTATTTATCTATGGTGTTTACTATGTCTCCCTCACTAAAGGAGAGAATTCTTAAAGGCATGTTAAGTTCCTTAAGACAGAGATTTTTACCTATTTTTTTTTTCTTTTCTATATGCTCAGAAAACTCCTCTGCGACCATGAAATCTTACATGTCCAACTTTTCCTCTGCTTGTTTAAGTCAGAAATTCTGTGGGGTTCTTGGACATATAAGGGATATTTGAACCTAATCCAGAAGGAATATTCCCAAAGATTTTTGAAATCAAATTATAGTAATGTTTTAAAGAGAAAAAGAATGGATTATATATACCATTTTGTAGGCAGTGCAATGTATATGAAAATATTGTTTCTGCTTTGTGTCTTTTATGTGAATATTAGGGAATTATTTGGAAAATGTGTTGCATTGTTGAAGCAGTCACTTACTTTGATTTTTTATCATTGTTATCTGTCAGGATAAAAACAATACATAAAGCAGTTAATAATAATGACAAAATGAAACATAATCATTAACAATTTTGCTCTGGAAAAACATTTCTATGATTATTTTATTCATGGAACAATACAAAATAATCATTTGCTTTTTCACCTTTCTCTCTCTTCCTCTATATTATAGAAGAAAACACTCTTTCACATATAGGACTGCTGCCTTGACTTCATTTTCTCCAGAAAATGAGATCTTTTTATCTTCTGAATGCTAACTAAATACCAAAATTTGTAAATTAGTTACAGAAAAATCTGATTTTTTTGAACTACCAAATAAAATGAATACTTATTTATTGTTTGGTTTTTTAGAAACATCAGAATTTATCTACCTAAAATACAGACCATAAATCAACCAGACAATAAGATGTCATTGACACCCCTGTGCCTTAGAAGCCATAGAATTGAGCCACATGTTACTTTCCCCAGCACAGGTCAGAGCAGATGGAAGGGAAGAGGTGAAAGTGGGGGTTCAGGGTCATGGGTATACGGAAGCCATAGCGAAAGGAACCCAGGATTTTAATGTCAACCATCATCATGGGACAGCACATCCTGGTTCCCCTGGCATTTTCATTTCATTTCATTCAGAGTAAAGAGGCATTATAATGTGTAGATAAAGATTAACCTCTCATATTTGGGAATCAGAACTGGGTTAGGATTACAGCTCCTTTAATCATTAATCATGCAATCTTTGTCAAGCTTAAGACAATGTATCTAAGTCTCACTTTCCTTTTCTATAAAATGTAAAATCATAGGACTTTTGAAGATAATAATAGCATAGAATCATCTGCCCTTAGCACACTCTAGTTACTTGTGCTATGGATCCCCATCCACTTTACCTCACTCTGGCCAGCAGTGTCTTTGTACCATTCCTCTCAGAGAGCAATGCTCACTAAATGCATATTACTATAATCAATTATAACAATATATGAATAAAGGTAATAATAATGAAAGTATTGAAAGTGTTATTCACTCAGTCATGTCTGACTTTTTGCAACCCCGTGGACTGTAGCCCACCAGACTCCTCTGTCCATGGAATTCTCCAGGCAAGAATACTGAAGTGGGTAGCAATTCCCTTCTCCAGGGGATCTTCTTGACCCAGGAATTAAACCCAGATCTCCTGCATTGCAGGCAGATTCTTTACCATCTGAGCCAGTGCTAAAACAACCCAAGTCTATCCAGGGAAAAAATATTTATAGTGAGATGCTTTCACTCTCCCAGGATTTATGCATTCTTACCTAGCACTCTTAGCAGTTATATTATATGGATTCTCGAGAGAAATACCCAGGTTGTGTAAGAAGAATATGAGGTAATAGTTCTACTTATTATTGCTTAATTTTCTCTGCTCCTTGAATATCTTCACTAGTTTGTTCCACTTTTGTTTTCACCTTTTTTTGTACAAGAGACAGTAAGATAAAAAGGCCACTTACATGAGTTGTCTGACTCAAAACCATGATTGTCCTCTCCAAATTTCTTCACACTGCGAAGAATTACTGAGTCAGACATAACAACTGCAGTTCACAGCAAAAAAAAAAAAAAAAAAAAAAAAACCTAGAAAATAAAAGAAAAGAGTGATTGCAGAGGAAGACAAGATTTCGAAGGATTAGCCAGATGTGCAGTACATCTCTCTCCATAGATACATCAGGAATACACCTTCAGATGCAGAAGATCTTGCAGAACACCATCTGAGAGCAAACAGGGGTCCCTGACCACTGGAAAGGAATATATAGATCCAAAACTCAGTAGGACAAAGGAAGGAAGGGGAAAAGAGGAGAATGAGCAGGACTGGACCTGCACCTGGGGTTTGGGGAACTGAAGCAGGGGTCAGATCCCCAAATTGAGGCAATTGTATGAGACACAGGGGAAGTATTTGAGGCTGTTGGAGAATGAAGCTAGCTGATCTGTGACTGTCTGAATGGAGTGAGAACCAGACAATCCTTGCTGCAGCCCCATGTACCCTGGTCAGGGTCCCAAGTCTCCTGAAACACACAGTGGCTGGGAGCTGGAGCATAGGGACTGGAGAGCAATCCCAGGGTGAGGGTTGCTGTTGACTGTTGGGAGACAGCCCAACAGGACGTGAGGGAGGAGATCACAGTGGAGAATGCCTTTGGAGCAATGCTGAGTAGCCACTGAAGCAAAGCGATACTGCTGAGTCATGTGCAGGGGGAGGAGCCATCACTGTAGCTTCTCTCCCTCACATGCTAGTGCTGGCAGCTGACCAATAGAGAAAGACTCCAGAGAGGGTCACCCTTTGAGTGTCTGATGCACAGAGCAACAGAGAGGACCCCAGCCAGTGGAGACCTTTGAGTGCCTGCTGCACCAAACAGCAGAGAAGAACCAGCCAGAAAGGCCTTTTAATGCCAGCTGCCAGAGGCTAGAAAAAGACTGTAATAGTGCCCTAGCTCCTGCGCCTGAGGCCACCAGCATCTCTGCACACTTGGCACCACCAAGGTCCCTGTGATCCAAGCAACTGTGCCACCTCCACACCCGGCCCTCACTAAGGCAGACCTAAGTCTGCCAGGGCTGCCTCAGGAGCAAACTCCTGTGGATGACCCACATGCAGAGGTGGGGATACAACCACAGTTGAACTCCAAGGGTAGTGTGGCTAAGGAAGAGGATCAAAAACCTTTTCACCAGCTTTACTAGGTGCAGATTAAAACCACATGATCAATTAGGAAGACTGTGTCTATGGAATATATAAAAAGACAATGAGAGCTATCACACACACACACAAAAACACACTAGCTCTGGTAGCTGTGGATATTGCAGGCAAGAATAGGGCCAGATTAGTCTGAGCTGTTCCCACAGCAGGTCCAGACATCAGCCCAGTATTGGAGGGCATCCTAGGGAGGCAAAGGTGAACTGTGACTCACAGTGAAGGAAAGGACACTGGCAGCTGAGATCCAAGAAAAACATTTATTATTATTCATATATTTTAATTTGTTCTGTAGTTGATCCTAGTTTTTTTATCTTCATTGTTTTTCTTTGTTGCTATGGTTGTTTATTTTATTATTACTATTAACTAAGTTTTTGAGAGCATCACACTTTTGATTTCCTTTATATACTTCCACCTCTTCGTTGGTTTTTTGTGATTCTGTGGGGCTTTTTTCTTTTTTAAATTTTGTTTGTTTTTCTTACTGTTCTTTTCCTGCTATAGTTATTCTTTAATATATATAAATCTTTTATTTCTTTTCTATTTTTTCCTTTTCTTTCTTTATTTCACCATGTTTGTTAGTCTGTTTTGTTTTCTTTGCTTATTCTCCAGTTGACACACTGCTTTTGTCTTGTTTACCGATTTGTGTTTTAGTTAGTTTTGTTTTTAATCAGTTGGTATCATTTTTGGTTTCCTTTGCTTGCCAAGTCATTCTTGTACTTTCTTGTCTTTGGACTATTTTGGGTTTTGTGTGTGTATGTATGTGTGTTCCTTTGTTTTTGTTATTATTTGCTTGATTTTGTATTTACCATTTGTCTGGGGCTCCTCTTTTGTTTCTTATTTTGTTTTGCTATTTTTGTGTTTTTGTTTTAATCCACTTTATTTTTTTTTTTTTAATTTTTTTTTTTTATTATTATTATTATTTTTTTCCAGTGGGTTTTGTCATACATTGATATGAATCAGCCATGGATTTACATGTATTCCCAATCCCGATCCCCCCTCCCACCTCCCTCTCCACCCGATTCCTCTGGGTCTTCCCAGTGCACCAGGCCGGAGCACTTGTCTCGTGCATCCCTCCTGGGCTGGTGATCTGTTTCACCATAGATAGTATACATGCTGTTCTTTTGAAATATCCCACCCTCACATTCTCCCACAAAGTTCAAAAGTCTGTTCTGTATTTCTGTGTCTCTTTTTCTGTTTTGCATATAGGGTTATCGTTATCACCTTTCTAAATTCCATATACATGTGTCAGTATGCTGTAATGTTCTTTATCTTTCTGGCTTACTTCACTCTGTATAATGGGCTCCAGCTTCATCCATCTCATTAGGACTGGTTCAAATGAATTCTTTTTAATGGCTGAGTAATATTCCATGGTGTATATGTACCACAGCTTCCTTATCCATTCATCTGCTGATGGGCATCTAGGTTGCTTCCATGTCCTGGCTATTATAAACAGTGCTGCGATGAACATTGGGGTGCACGTGTCTCTTTCAGATCTGGTTTCCTCAGTGTGTATGCCCAGAAGTGGGATTGCTGGGTCATATGGCAGTTCTATGTCCAGTTTTTTAAGAAATCTCCACACTGTTTTCCATAGCGGCTGTACTAGTTTGCATTCCCACCAACAGTGTAAGAGGGTTCCCTTTTCTCCACACCCTCTCCAGCATTTATTGCTTGTAGACTTTTGGATAGCAGCCATCCTGGCTGGCGTTTAATGGTACCTCATTGTGGTTTTGATTTGCATTTCTCTAATAATGAGTGATGTTGAGCATCTTTTCATGTGTTTGTTAGCCATCTGTATGTCTTCTTTGGAGAAGTGTCTGTTTAGTTCTTTGGCCCATTTTTTGATTGGGTCATTTATTTTTCTGGAATTGAGCTGCAGGAGTTGCTTGTATATTTTTGAGATTAATCCTTTGTCTGTTTTAATCCACTTTAATAGCATAACAAATGGCTTGTGGAGAGTCAGTTCCCCAGGCAAAGACTGGGCCTGAGCCTTTGGAGTGGAAGCTTTGAATCCAGGGCAGTGGACTGCCAGAGACCTACTGACACCAGGGAGTATTGATTATTGAGAACTCCCATGAAGACTGCCACCTGATTCTAAGACCTGGAATCACCCAACTGGCAGCAGCACCCAGTGCAAGACGCCTCAGCCAGCCAACAAGTAAGACAGAACACAGACCCAACCTAGTGGAGAGGCTTGCCACGGACACCCCAAAACCTACCACCTCACACAATCCTGTCCATCAAACTCACCTCCTCCTACCAGAATGCAGACTCAAGTCCCTCCCGACACAAAGCCTACACAACCACTGGACCAACCGCACCCACCGAGGGCAGTAACCAGAAGGAAAAAGGTATATGACCCTAAAGCCTGGGGAAAGAAGACTTCAGACAAAGTAAGTTAGAAAAAAATGAAAAGACAGAGAAATATTACACAAATGAAGGAACAAGGTAAAAATTCACAAGACCAAATAAATGAAGAGGAAATATGCAAACTACGTGAAAAAGAATTCAAGGTAATGATAGTAAAGATGACCCCAAACCTCAAAAACAGAATGGAGAAAATGCAAGGATCAATTAACACATTTAACAAAGATCTAGAAGAAATTAAGAATAAACAGAGACAAACAATACAATTACTGAAATTAAAAATACTCTAGAAGAAATCAGTAGCAGAATAACTGAGGCAGAAAAACAGATAAATGAGCTGGAAGATAGAATAGTGGAAATAACTGGAGAACAGAATAAAAGGAGAATGAGAAGAATTGAGGATAGTCTCAGAGACCTCTGGGACAATATTAAAGGTACTAACACTTGAATTATAGGGGTCCTAGAAAAAGATGAGAAAAACAAAGGGTCTGAGAAAATTTTTGAAAAGATTATAGTTGAAAACTTCCCAATCATGGGAAAAGAAATAGTCAATTGATCCAAGAAGTACAGAGTCCCATAGAGGATAAACCCAAGGAGAAACATGCCGAGACACATACTAATAAAGCTAACAAAGATTAAACACAGAGAAAGAATAGTAAAAACAGCAAGGGAAAAGCAGCAAGTAACATACAAAAGGAACCCCATAAGATTAACAATTGATCTTTCAGCAGACACTCTGAAGACCAGAGGAAATGGCAGGATGTATTTAAAGTACTGAAAGGGGAAAATATACAACCAAGATTACTCTACCTGGCAAGGATCTCACTCAAAGTTGATGGAAAAATCAAAAGTTTTACAGATAAACAAAAGTTGAGAGAATATAGCCCCGCAAACCAGTTTACAACTATGTTAAAGAGACCTATAGGCAGGAAACACAAGAGAAGGAAAAGACCTACAAAAACAATTTTGAAGACTGCCAATAGGAAAGTATATATCCATAATTACTTTAAATGCAAAAGGATTAAATGCTCCAACCAAAACACACAGACAGGCTAAATGGATACAAAAACAAGACCCATATATATTCTGTCTACAAGAGACCCACTTCAGACCCAGAGGCACACACAGACTGAAAGTGAGAAGATGAAAAAAGATATTACATGCAAATGGAAATCAAAGGAAAGCCAGAGTAGCAATTTTCAAATCAGACAAAATAGACCTTAAAATAAAGAAAATTAAAAGAAATAATGAAGGTCACTACATAATGATCAAGGGGTCAATCCAAGAAGAAGACATAACAATTGTTAAGTATTTATGCACCCAACATAGGAGCACCACAATACATAAAGCAAACACTAACAGACATAAAAGGGGAAATTGACAGTAACACAATAGTAGTAGGGGACTTGACATTCCACTTGCACCAATGGACAGATCATCAAAACAGAAAATTAATAAGGAAACAAGGTGTTAAATGACACATTAGGCCAGGTGGGACCTAATTGACCTCTTCAGGACATTTCATCTAAATGCAGAACAACACACTTTCTTCTCAAGTGCACACGGAATATTCTCAAGCATAGACCACATCTTGGGTCATAAATCAAGCCTCAGTAAATTTAAGAAAATTGAAATTGTATCAAGCATCTTTTATGACCACAATGCTATGAAACTAGATATCAATTACAAGGAAAAAAAACTGTAAAAAAGCATAAATACATGGAGATTACACAATACATTTCTAAATAATGAACAGGTTACTGAAGAAATTAAAAGGGAAATAAAAAAATTCCTAGAAACGAATGCAATGAAAGCATGATGACTCAAAACCTATGGGATGCAGCAAAAGCTGTTCTAAGAGAGAAGCTTATAGCAATACAATCCTACCTTAAGAAACAAGAAAAACATCAAATAGACAACCTAATTTTACACCTAAAACAACTGGTAAAGAACAAAACCCCTCAAGGTTAATAGAAGGAAATAAATCATAAAGATCAGAGTAGAAATAAATGAAAAAGAAAGAAAGGAAACAATAGTAAAGACTCATAAAACTGAAAGTTGGTTCTTTGAGAAGATAAACAAAATTGACAAACTATTAGCCAGACTCAACAAGGAAAAGGGGGAGAAGAATCAAATCAACAAAATTAGAGATGAAAAAGAAGAAGTTATGATAGACAATGCAGACATACAAAAGATCATAAGAGACTATTATGAGCAACTTTATATGCCAATACAATGGACAACCTGGAAGAAATGGACAGATTCTTTTTTTTTTTGGTTGTGTTTATTTGACTGTTTCAACTAGAATGGACACTTTGCTAATGCGTTTCAAACACCTTGAATGGTTTCTGTGCAAGGTAGGCTTCTAAAAAATATTTGTGGATTTAGTGAATTAATAAAATTAGTTATCTTGGTTACAGGTCATCTTCTTTCTTGTGTGGGTTCTTCAAAATATTTGCCATGTATCCCTTTATCACTTAATTCTTATTCCCCAGGGTGCCCTCAGAAGCCTTCAATTGAAACTCCAGGCATGATGGTTGTGGACACAAGAAAGTCTGCTGGTCAGCTGTTCCAAGCCCCATGGGGTCAGTAGGGCCCTATGATGGTGACAGTGAAGCTGGAGGAAGACCACCCCAGGATTCTTAGAAAAATTCAACCTTCCAAAACTGAGCCAGGAAGAAATAGAAACTATGAATAAGCCAACTATAAACACTGAAATCAAAACTGATTTAAAAAAAAACCTCTCAAAAAACAAAAGCACAGGGCCAATTGACTCCACAGGTGAATTCTATCAGACATTTAGAGACAAGCTAATGCCTGTCCTTCTCAAACTCTTCCAAAAAATTGCAGAGGAAAGAACACTTTCAAACTCATTCTACAAGGCCACTATCACCCTGATACCAAAACCAGATAAAGACATCACACAAAAAATAAAATTATATGCCAATATCACTGATGAACATAGATGCAAAAATCCTCAAAAAAATTCTAGCAAACAGAATTCAACAGCATATTAAAAAGGTCATACACCATTAACAAGTTGGGTTTATTCCAGGGATACAAGACTTCTTCAATATATACAAATCAATCATTGTGATACACTGTATTAACAAACTGAAAGATAAAAACCATATGATAATCATGATAATCTCAATAGATGAATAAAAAGCTTTTGAATAAATTCAGCACCCATTTATGATAAAAAACTCATCTGAAAATGGGCATAGAAAAAAACCTACCTCAGCATAACAAAGGCCATATATGATAAACCCAGTGCAAACATTATTCTCAATGGTGAAAAACTGAAAGCATTTCCTCTAAGATCAGGCATAAGACAAGGGTGCCCTCTCTCACCACTATTATTCAACACAGTTTTCGAAGACCTAGCCATGGCAATCAGAGAAAGATTATAAAGAAATAAAAGAAATCCAGATTGGAAAAGAAGTAAAACTCTCACTGTTTGCAGAAGACATGATATGATACATAGAAACCCTAAAAATACTATCAGAAAACTTACTAGGGCTAATTAGTCAATTTAGTAAAGTTGCAGGATACAAAATCAATATACAGAAATCACTTGCATTCCTATACACTAACAATGAAAAATCAGGAAGAGAAATTATGAAATCAATCTCATTTACCCTTGCAAAAAAAGAATAAAATACCTAGGAATAAACCTACCTAAGGAGAAAAAAGAACTGTATACAGAAAACTATAAGACACTGATGAAAGAAGTCAAAGACAGCATAAACAGATGGAGAGATAGTCCATGTTCCTGGGTTGGAAGAATCAGTATTGTGAAAATGACTATACTACTAAAAGCAATCTACAGATTCAGTGCTGCTGCTGCTGCTGCTGCTAAGTCACTTCAGTCGTGTCCGACTCTGTGTGGCCCCATAGACAGCAGCCCACCAGGCTCCCGTCCCTGGGATTCTCCAGGCAAGAATACTGGAGTACAGATTCAGTGCAATCCCTGTCAAATCACCAATGGCATTTTTCACAGGACTAGAACAAGAAATTTCACAGTTTGTATGGAAATACAAAAGACCCTGAATAGCCAAAGCAATCTTGAGAAAGAAGAATGAAACTGGAGGAATTAACCTGCCTGATTCAGACTATACTACAAAGCTACAGTCATTAAGACTGTATGGTACTTTCACAAAAGCAGAAATATAGAGCAAAGGAATAAGGTAGAAAGCCCAGAGATAAAACCATACGTCTATGGACACCTTATCTTTGACAAAGGAGGCAAGAATATACAATGGAGAAAAGATGGTCTGTTCAATAAGTGCTTCTGGGAAAACTGGACAGCTACATGTTAAAGAATGAAATTAAAACACTTCCTAACACCAGACACAAAGCTGAAATTAAAATGGATTAAAAACCTAAATGTAAGACCAGAAACTCTTAGAGAAAAACATAGGCAGAAGAGTCTATGCCATAAATCACAGCAAGATCTTCTATGGCCCGCTTTCCAGAGTAATGGAAATAAAACCAAAAATAAACAAATGAGACCTAATTAAACTTAAGAACTTTTGTACTGCAAAGGAAACTATAAAGATGGTGAAAAGACAACCCTCAGAATTGGAGAAAATAATAGCAAATGAAACAACTGACAAAGGATTAATTTCCAAAATATACAAGCAGCTCATGCAACTCAATACCAGAAAAACAAACAACCCAATCAAAAAAGGGGCAGAAGACCTAAGCAGACATTTCAATGAAGAAGACATGCAGATGGCTAATAAACATATGGAAAGATGCTCAACACCACTCATTATTAGAGAAATGCATATCAAAACTATAATGAGATATCACCTAATACCAGTCAGAATGGCCACCATCCAAAAATCTATAAACAATAAATGCTGGAGTGTAAGAAAAAGGGAACTCTCTTGCACTGTTGAAGGGAATGTAAATTGATACAGCTACTATGGAGAACAGTATGGAGATTCCTTTAAAAAACTAGGAATAAAACTACCATATGACCCAACAGCCCCATTACTGGAAGACCAATACCCTGAGAAATATACCCTGAGAAAACCACAATTGAAAAATACACAGGTATCCCAATATTCATTGCAGCACTATTTACAATAGCTAGAACAAGGAAGCAACCTAGATGTCCATCAACAGAAGAATGGAATAAAGAAGCGGTAGTACATATATACAATGAAATATTACTCAGCCATAAAAAGGAATGCATTTGAGTCAGTTCTAAAAAGAAGATGAACCTAGAGTCTACTATACAGACTGAAGTAAGCCAGAAAGAGAAAAACAAATATCACACATTAATGCATATATATGAAATCTAGAAAGAGGGTCCTGATGAACTTATTTGCAGGGCAGCAATGGAGACACAGACATAGAGAACAGACTTGTGCACATAGCCGTGGGGGAAGGCGGGGGTGGGACAAATGGAGAGAGTAGCATGGAAGCACACACCCTACCACATGTGAAATAAACAGCCAGTGTGAATTTGCTGTATGGCGCAGGGAGCTAAAACCAGTGCTCTGTAAAAGCTGGAGGGCCGCGGTCAGGTGGAGATGGGAGGGAGCTTCAAGAGGGAGGGGACATACGTATACCTATGGCCGATTCATGTTGATGTATGGCAGAAACCAACACGATACTGTAAAGCAATTATCCTTCAATTAAAAATAAATTTTTTAAAAAAAGAATCATTGCAACTATTAGTTATTTTCTCATCTTTAATCAATGTAGCCAAACAGAAGAACAATTCGGTTCAAGAAATTTCCTTAACTGACAATCTCAGACAAAAACAGGCTTTTTAGTTAGTTGATAATCCCATGAAAGAGTCTAATTATTAGGAAGTAATAATCCCAAGCCATTGACGATGGGTTTCTCTGGTTGATAGGTGGATAGTTGTTTTTTATTTGTTCTTTCTTCTTATCTGTGCTTGCTTGTTTATTTGATTGATTTTTCAAGTGAGTAAAACTAAAAACCAGTAGATGGGCACAACTGGTGACATTCTTGGGTCAGTGAAGCTGGCCAATGACAGCCAAATACTGTCAAATACTGTGGGTAGGCTTCAGTGCTCCTTTGTAAATGCAGCCACAAGATGCAGAATATGGCAAGTTCAGCGTGGACCAGGGAATCTGCTACCTAATTCATTTTACAACACAAGTATAACCTTGATATCAAAACAAGCAAAAATGTTATAAGGAAAAAAAAACAGGATTATAATTACTTTTGAAAATAGATTTTAAAATACTAAATATGTTCAGTATAATTTAGCAGTTTATGAAAAAAATATAGTGAGAAATGTTGATACCAGGAATGCAATGATAGAAACATTTGATGTAAACATTTGATCTAAACATGTAAACATTTGATGTAAACATTTTGATCTATCATTTTGATAGATGAAAAAGATATTTAATCAGAATTAATATCCTTTCCTGAAATTCAAAAGCTCATAAAATTAGAAAAAAATCATTATATTGTAATCCAATGAATAAATTTGGATACAGATCAATGACAAATACTAAAAAAGCTCACTGAAATACTGGCAAAGATTAAATATCCAATAGTACAAAGCATTGTGAAGCTATAAACACATTCCATTAAGTTGTGAAATCTCTGTAAGCTTCTCTTAACCATGACAATTTCTTACAAATCTCTTGTTTTTGATGATCTTGACAGTTTTGAGATGTACTGAGGAGTTGTTTTGTAGAATGTTCCTTAAATTGGGATTTATCTGCTGTTTTTCTCATGATTAGACAAGGGTTGTGTGTTTTGGAGAGGAAGATTATGGAGGCAAAGTATCCTCATTACATTGTATCAAAAGTACTATCAAGATAATAGTACCTTTCAGCATGATTTATAAAAAAAATTTAAAAATAAACTCAATATTAAGAAGTAGAGTGAGAAACATTAATTACCTAGTTTATCAGGTCAGTAAAAAAAAAATACTAAAAAAAATACCTAATTCAAAATTCTTTTATCCAACAACAAAATTTGTTTACTACAGCAATAATACATTCAGTCTGCAATGTTTGCTGGTCACACCATTTTTGAAATTCTGACCAAAAACTTTTTCAAGAGGCTAAGATACTCTTTGATAAGGGGACAATGATAAAACTTTAACAATGGTTATAAGATTTCATTTCCTAATTTTAAAATAAGACTTTTATGAAAAAATCCAGTCTTCAATTTTTTTTCCTGGCTTCATTTAGAAAGATTTCTTTCCAACGGTGTGCAAATATTTGGCAGTGTTTAGAGGCTACTGGTGTAGTGTCTTGTCTGTGAATTTTAGGGTTTCATAGATTCTGTTACTGCCTACAGCTTCACTCTGTGTTGTTGGATATGCTTTTTAACCTTTCTCTGGGCCCTGACTTCACCTTTTAAGTCAGGCAATGATGGTGATGGTGGTAAAATTCACCTTGCAGGACAGGTATGAAAAGGACAGGAAACTGAGTCTGTACATCAGCTGTCCCAAAAGGAGAAGGCAGAGAAAGCTCCCTTTGCCCTTCAGGCTTGGCAACCACGTTCCCCCACCCCATCACCACCTGCCCTCCTCAGATCATCTGTTAAGCAGAAGCTAATAAACCAATCTAGTTTCTCACTCTCCCTCTCTATTTCCCCAGCTATTCTATGCATTAGGGTTCATATGAGGTCTGCTTGCCTTTTACTTCCTTCTGAATATAGTGATTTTTGTGATCTCCATTTTATAATCTGGAGATTTAATGTACAGCACAGTGGTGGCAGCCAACAATACTGTACTGTATGCTTCAAAATTGCTAGGGGACTAGATTTTAAATGCTCTCACCACGAAACAAATAATGATAATAATTATGTGACGTGATAAAGCTACTGGCTAAAAGTATAGTGGTAATCATATGGTAATAAGCATAAATGTGTCAAATCAACATGTTATTATATATACACCTTAAACTGACATAATATTATATGCCAACATATATGTTATATGGGAGAAGGCAATGGCACCCCACTCCAGTACTCTTGCCTGGGAAATCCCATGGACGGAGGAGCCTGGTAGGCTGCAGTCCATGGGGTCGCTAAGAGTCGGACACGACTGAGCAACTTCCCTTTCACTTCTCATTTTCGTGCACTGGAGAAGGAAATGGCAACCCACTCCAGTGTTCTTGCCTGGAGAATCCCAGGGACAGCAGCCTGGTGGGCTGCCGTGTATGGGGTCGCGCAGAGTCAGACATGACTGACGTGACTTAGCAGCAGCAGCAGTATATGTTATATGTCAGCCTTAAGTTTTTAAGGCTGAAGAAGGGTGAATTTGCCCATTTGCTTTAGCTGGGACATCCAACTTTTCCTGCTCTCCAACATTTGCTCTCCTGGTTCTTGGGTCTTCGGATTCAAACTGAGACTTATGCCAACAGCTCCCTTGGTTCTTAGACCTTTAGATTTGAACTGGAACTATACCCCTGACTTCCCTGGGTCTGCATCTTGCAGATGGCAGATCAAGAACTCCTCAGCCTCTGTAGTCATGTGACTCAATCCCTCACAATAAATCTTTTTCTATGTATCTATATATAATCCTACTGTTTCTGTTGCCTTAGAGCACATTGAGTGATACAGTGAGTATTCTATGAAATTATTTCTTTTTTTGGTCCTGATGCTTTTGTTTTTTAATGTTTTGTGTGTGTGTGTGGTAAAAAGTCATATAATATAAAACATACTATTTTAACCATAATTCACTGTACAGTTCAGAGGCAGTAAGTACATTTATAGTTTTGTGTAACTCTCACCATCGTCCATCCCCAGAAACTTTGTCCCCATTAAATACTAACTCCCCCTCAGCAAAAGAACAGATAAAGATGTGGTACACCCATACAATGGAATATTATTCAGACATAAAAAGGAACAAAGTGTGCCATATTCAGAGACATGGATGGAATTGCCATACAGAGTGAAATAAGGCAGAAAGAGAAAAACAAATATTGTATGTTAATATGTATATGCGGAATCTAGAGAAATAGTACAGATGAACCTGCTTGCAAAGCAGAGGTGGAGAACATGGGATGTTGCAAAGCACATGTGGAGAACATGAGATGTGCATACCAAAGGATGAGTGGGGACATTGAGGTTGCCATATATACACTACTCGTATGGAAGACATGGCTAATGAGAACACTGTATAGCACAGAGGAAGAAAGCAAGAAGGTACAACTTGTTTGTATGACATGTGTAGTTAACCTTTAAAAGCATTCCAGTGTACATTATGTACAGAGGTCGTTTATTTATAATAAGGGAATGACACAGTTTAGCTCTGAATTCCAGGCCAGCCACCAAATATCTGGAGCTGTTCTTCTGTTTGTTTTCTTTCTAAGTGTTCAGTGCATCACTCTAAACTTTGGTAGTCCACTCTAAGGAGCTGTATTTTAAAAGATACACACTCTCCAGGGCTACAAGACATGCTTCAGTTGCTCAGTCAGAAATGAGAGCTAGCTCTGAAATGGCCATGATGGCTTTTAAAAGCCACTGTGTAGAAACTATTAATTACTTGCATGCACCTACAAAGACAGTGGCAGTTTTCTAACACTACTTTTGGGAAAGTGCAAGGAGAGATCAAAATGACTAGAAAGAATAAATGAAGGCTTTGCCCCTGGTATTTTCCAGAAAAAAAAAAAAAAGGAACAATATTTCCAAAATTAGATGAATGGTCTCATATCACTGTAAGTGTACTCTGATGTATCATTAGACCATGTTTTTTCCCACTGATTAATTCCCTTTTTATTAGATTAGATTCTGGGAAACTCGCATAGCTGATGCTGGAGAACATCTCTGCTAGTCTCTGAAACCCTGGAAAGAGCAGAAACCTAGATTTCAGCGACAAACACATTTGTTATACAGGGTAATGAGAATATGCCTCCTCCTCACATGATTTAAGATTTATGATTTAAGAGTGCAAACTGATGTCAAGTCATCTAATTGTACTCTCTCAGCTACTATCTATAGCATCTAAGCTAACAATCGGTTCTTGAGCTTCCTGAAGTGTGGGAAAGGTACTTGGGTATCATACATTACAGGAAGCTTTAATTAGGGTTTCTTAATTTGTAATAACAAAATTGTATTTTAACTCACACCAAAGAACTCAGAGTTAAAAGGTACCAAGCTATTTCCTTTTCACACCACCTTTTTTTTTTTTTTTTAAGATTTTTTTTTCTTTTGCTGTGGGCCATCTTTAAAGTCTTTATTGAATTTGTTACAATACAGCTTCTTTTATTTAAATTTTGGTTTTTTGGCCACTGGGTATGGAGGAATCTTAGCTCCCTGACAGGATCAAACCTGTACGCCTTGAACCAGAAGGCAAAGTTTTAACCACTGGGCCACCAGGGAGGTCCCTTTCTCCACCTTCTTATGTAGTAAATTATCCTCATCTCTGAAAAATCTCTTTGAAAACAGACTGAGTATTTAATGTCTTCCAGAAAAAAATATGGTCTTCTGATAAACTTAAGAGACTTTAGATGCTAAAAGTGAGAAATCAAGATTTCTAAGCACTGGTCAGCAGATTTTGGCCACCTAATCATGGAATCCTCCAACAATTCTGAATTGCTCATGCCAATGCCAACTTCCCCCTCTGCCAAATGGCATGTGGTCTATGACTCATATACTACAATGTGCTTCTGTTTAACTATTCAGGGTTGAAGTTTCCGTTTCTTTGATAAAATGTGTAATCTTATCAACCCAGAAATTCACATTAGAGAACTGTCTCCTGATCTTTATTGGTAGACATAGTGTTAGTTGCTCAGTCAAGTTTGACTCTTTGCAATCCCATGGACTATAGCCTGCCTGGCCTCTATGCTCATGGGATTCTCCAGGAAAGAATACTGGAGTGGGCTTCCATTCCTCTCTCCAGGGGATCTTCCCAACTCAGGGATCAAACCCAGGTCTTGTGCCTTGCAGGAGGATTCTCTACTGCCTGAGCCACAGGGGAAACCCTTTGGTATACACATCAAGGATTTTTCTACCTTAGAACTTTAGCAACAACATTCTGGAAGACCACTGCCAGGGAGGAGAGGGAGTAAGCAGACAGAAGCACCTGGATGGGTCACCCGAGAGAACCTGGGACATTGATAGAGCTCAGAGAGAGGGCTAAGGGGGCAGTGGACCCAGGGATTGAGGCTGTCAAAACTGGAGGAGATCCAAGTTTCCACAGGCAATGCCAGGAGCTAATCAAAGATCCTAAGTGCCCAACGAGGCTGCTGGTGTGAATTCAAGACACCAGTCTGGAGCAATAGATGAGTGGGCTGACCTTCACTGAAGACTGGGTCAAAACTAGCAACTGGCTATTGACAGTGTAGGAAAAATGGGGAAGAAAGGAAGGAAGGAAAGAAGGGAAGGAGGGAGGAAAGAAGAAGGCAAGAGAGAAGGGGAGAAAGAAAGGGAGGGAGCAAGGAAGGAAGGAGGGAGGGAGGGAAGAGAAATGTCAAGGTAAAAACAGTTCTCCTGGGAGCTGGTCCTTCCAGGCTGAAGGATATGACAATAATAGAGGCCTTCAACCCACTGCCTGTTTTTATACATAAAGTTTTATTGGAACTCGGTCATGCCCACTTGTTTTTGCTTTGTCCTTGGCTGCTTTGGGGCTACAATGGCAGATCAGAGCTACTGTGACAGAGATGATTCCCACTCTCCCACTGATGCCCCAAATATCCACTGTCTAGCCCTTCACAGATATATTTGCAGATCCCTGCATTATTAGGTCAGTTCAGAACAGCCTGAAGCCTGGGGAGAAACCTTTGAGAACCTGATTTAACCAACCTAAAAATCTAACAGAGCACAGGCCCTCCAACCTGCCTGTCCTTATGGAGCTCACATTGTGTAAGGAAGACGATGACACATGAGAAATAAGCCCAATGACAGGGAGTAAAGAAAAAGTGTGGGCATCTCCAAGACCCTCAAGCAGGCCCCTGTCCCCACCTGGAGAGCTGGGGAAGGCTCTGCAACTAGTGCTTTTAAGATGACACCTTGAACATGGGGCAAGTTAGCCAAGGAAACAGGATAAGAGGAGTGTTCCAGTCTCATGCAAAGGCCTGGACTTGAGAGACAATACACAAGGACCCAAGGGTGTCCAGTGAGTCTGAACGATGGTGGATGGAACAGCTCTGGAGAAAGTGGCTGCCTCTTTCCTCAGGACATCATAATCCTTAATAATGCTGAGGACTTGGGTCTTTAATAAGGACTTTTAGGCAAAGAAAGAATATAATTATATTTATACTTTAAAAAAAACCCACAACACTCTGATAAATCCATACTCTTAGAGTAAGACATAAGGCTGGGAAGGATAGAAATCCCCGAGACCCAGCAGAGCTGCCCCCTCATTTACCAAGGCCAAGAGCATACATAGGTCACCTCATTCCCGGGCAACCTGGCGTGAAGTGACCAAAGGAAACAGGTTGTGTGATGGGACAGCCAGGCTAACAGGGCCCGGCTCTTGTCAATGTAGGACATGGCTTTTCAACTCTACCACTCTGCTTGGCTTCAAATTTTCTTCAGGGAGATTTGTTCTGCGTTCATTTTCTTTAGAATGCTATTTTTAAAACACGTTGATCTTGCCTAGACTGAGTTCAGGAGGAAAAAGCAAAGGTTTTTCCACATTTAGGCCTCAATGATTAGGAAGATCTAAACACACTTGCATCCACTAGAGAGCTGAGGTGTGGGTGATGGGGAGAGAAGAGATGTGAGACATGGCTTCCTTCACCCCATATCCCAGTATGAATATTGGCCTTGGCTTTTCTCCTATAAAGTCCTCCCTTCTGTAAGACCATTCTGGGCCACTGGCACCACGCTCTCCCCTCCCCTGAGCTGCTCAGAGACCAGAGATGCTCCTGCTCCTGGTGAATTTTCAAGTCCCTTTTGAAACCATAAATTCCATTTTTTTTAAAGAGCCCTTGAAATGTCTTTCACTGCTGACATGTAGTGATTTAGGAAGGTCACCCTTTGTTATTATCAAGCCCAGCCAATGATTTCTTTCTCCCAAGGATCATTAGAGGAGGAAAGAAATACTGATTTATACTAAAAAGCAAGAAAAATAGAAAAATACTGCCTTGCGGATAAAAAGGTTGTGGGGTGACAGTGTGTGTCAATAAAGTAAAGACACTGTCCAGGGATAATGAAACTGAGGCCCTTCAGCCCTGGAGGCTACAGCCCATGGAGAAAGGAAAGAAATACACAGTGATTCTTGAGGTGCACATGGGTAGCCCTGCTTCACGGAGTCACAGTTCAGATGGAGAACTAATGAACTGCTCTTGAGGAAAATAGGATTTAACGCCAAAGTTCCTCCCAGCACTTCAACTCTACATGCATAGTTCTTTCACCTTCATAAAGCAACATAACCCTAATACTTGATTACCAAAATGGGACTTGGCATTTTCTAGCAATTTCAAGGTCTTCTAAAACCACAAAGCGGGCAATGTTTTCTTCCTAAATTGCTTCCAAGTGCACTTCCAGCATTCATCAGCAAATATTTGTCACCGTCACTCTTCGTAGTAGGATACACAAATTATTCAAGGGCTTACAATTGAGTGGGGTGGGGAGGGGAGTATAATTCCCTAGGCAGGGAGATGGAAGCTTAAAACAGATAACAACAGGAGTGTTACAGGGCAGAGTATAAATCTGGAGTTTGGGGAGTAGGGGTGAGGGTGGATGCACACAGAAAGAATGTCTATTAAGCATAAGCCTGTAAATAAGTCAATACTTTTAAAGCTTAATAATAACCACTATCAGTTTCCAATATTAAAATTTCTAAGGACAATCATTATAATTTGCCTCTAAAATGTCTAGAAGGCTCTTCCCCCCTCAAAATATTTAGAAATGCCTCACTTCATACTCAGTCTTAAAGTAAATGATATTTGATCAAATCATCAGCAACATGTGATTTCTACTGGCTCAGGAAACTGAAAAATGGAAATTAGATTTTAGAATCCAACTTTTCCGCTGCTAGCCATGAATCCAGAGCTCAGTATCTAAATTATTGAAAACTAGGAGAATGGAGTTGGTATAGTTCTGTACTAAAGGAGCAGCAGCTTTCTGGTGTAAGATTTTGTGGTGGTCAGGGCAAAACAGAACTGCACTTTCATAAAGGCAAGTTTAAAAATTTTGCTAGCATTTATAATTTGGACAGATTATTCAATCTGTTCACCCATTTGCACCATATGCTCCCATACACCACCCCCCAACACACACACACACACACACACACACACACACATTCTCAAGAGAATTGATGCATTAAAAAGCATTACTATAAATGAGATAGAAAACAATAGTCATCTGTATTATATATATTATGAAATCATTAATGTATTCTGCAAGTTCCTATCCAAGCCTTGTAGCATTGTTATTGTATAACAAGATGCCAGCCTTTATGAGTCACAAACACAACATGCCACAAAGTAAGACTTAAAGGAAATGGACTTGTAGAACATAGTCTGCAAATCCTTTAGACCATATAAGTCACTTACCTGGGAACATTAACTTGAAGAAGTCAGAAGGAACAATGGACTCCACAGTAGAGAGTCAAAAGGTTTTCCAACCTGTTCCAACTCCAGTTTTCCTCATTTAAAGCACTGAACGGAATTCAAGCTTTTTTGAGAACACTATCTATTTGCTTAAGGGTGAATGCCCCGAAGGCCAGACTGAGCAGAGTTCAGTGACACCTGAGGAAAAGTTGAACGCATTCAAAATAATAACCGCAAACACAACGCTCTTGGGAAGCTCTCTGACAGTGTCAACTGGCTTTGGACTGTGTTGACTTGGCTTCGAAGGAAGGGAGCTGGAGTGCCCGGGGAGAGCACTGTGATTCTGACTGTGTCCAACTCTTCTCTTATAGACCATTATTTTTGAAAAGTTACTTAAAAACATAACAAGGCAGAAAAAAAAAAAACACAAAAAACACAAAAAAAACCCTTGAAACTTTTCCTCCTCAGTTGGAAAGATCACTCTTGGAAAATCCTTGTGCAGGGCCCTGATATTACTGTCCGCCAACCCCAGAGTTTCATGGAAACAGATAATCTCAAAGAACACCTGAAACAGACTTTTGCTCAACTGAGTGCTCAGATGACCCTTGCACCCTGGTCTGAACAGTCAATAACCTCAGGCTCTACCTTCCAAATGAAGCCCTGTGTAAGGCTTTCTTTTTTAAAGTTTCAAATGAATGGAAAACCAAGCCAAATCAATACATATAGCTTCTCCAACAGCTTTGTGCTGCCACCCATATCTGTTCCTCTCCCTTCCTGTTGGTCCTTCCATCTTCTCAAAGGCTCTTATGTCTTCTCTCTCCCTCTCGTGAGCAAACGCTTTCCTAAACACGTCTCACTATGACCTTCAGCAATGAACAGTAATAGCCAACGTTGGTCATCCCCTTATTGAGTACCTGGCTGGGTTTAAGAGTTTAAGAGTCCCACCTTATTTGGACTTCTCCACAATCATAGGAGTTAGGTGCTGTCATCACCATCCCCATTTCATAGTGGAGGAAACTGAAACTCAGAGAAGTGAATAATCCACACAAGTTCTTATAACCAGTGGGTTCAGAACCTATGCTCCTCACCCTTCTAAGCTAACCCTCTTCCACCCCATACTCTGAAATGCTGTGGACCAACCAGTGCTTCTCAGTTCGCAGAAAGTAAGATCAAATTAAATGATAATATCAAAATTTTTAAATTAAAAATTTTTCTGCCATAAGGCTTCTTTTAAAATTCAGTTTCCACTACTGTTTGTCTCTACTGGATTCTATACATAAGACAGTTTGTGATTTAGCCCCAAATTTTGTGGGTTATTATAATTAGGCATTAAAATCTCAATATATCAAGGTCAGCAAAGATGAGAAAGACTTCTTAATGTTCCCCTGTCTGAACTGGTTTGAAAATCCCAGGAGTGGGTTGACTTCTGAGGCAATGAAGATAGAATAATGTTGGGTGTGGCATCAATTAGGACAGAGCAAAAAAGACTTGACACAAAACCAAAACGGCAGCCCTGCTGTGGGATCATACTTTTGATTGGGAGAAGATTCTCAGCAGAATTTTGCTAACTTTGTTTTGGTGAAATTGTTGGCAATAGCCAAAGGATGAAAATGCTAAGGAGAAAACTGGACAGAGCTTCTCACTGGTCCTACTGTCCTAAACTTCCCTTTGTGGGGAAGTCCTTCCCTGGAGGAAGATAAAGTTTTAGAGTGGGAAACAAGATTGCAGATACTTTATTCAAGCCCCTCATCCCGTAGATGAGAAGGACAGGACAGTGACCTGTCCAGGGCCTCTGGGAGGGCTAATGGTGTCTTCCTTTGCTCCTTCAACTCTAGCCCCTTGACGGAGTCAGCCTGGGCAGAGTGAATGCCTTGTTAATCATTCCTGTTTTGTTTCAGCAGTAGGTGTGTTTTCTTTATGGTTCATGGTCTGAAGACAATAGGGTTGTAGTCCTTGCTGTCCTCCAGTTAAAACATCAACTACTGTTTGAGTGCTTACTATGTGCCAAACACTGTTCATTCCTCCGAAATACAGGAATGAATAAGAATCCTTGTCCTCAGGAACCTTATGTTCTGGTGCGGACAGGAGGTAGACAGTAAACAAAGAAAACATATACATCAGGTTGTGATAAATCCTGCGGAGGAAAACATCAGGAAAGGGATTTGATGAGGAGTGTATGTGTGAGTGTGTGTGTGTGCGTGTGTGTGTGGGGGGGGGGGAGGTGGGAGAGGGGGCGGAGAGTGTTATCATTTGAAATCAGATGAATGGAAAGATGCCATATAAGGAATGACCTGAGATAAGGAAGAAAGTGCAGGAGAATCTGGGAAAACAGTAAACGCAAAAGCCCTGGAGCAGGGGAGCATGTGGAGGAGAGTAAGCAGGGGATGCAGTACAGACGGTATCAGTGTGGTGGAAGTCGGGCAGAGGTTCTCAAGCTGCGATGACTAGACCAGCAGCAGCAGCATGATCTGCTAGAAATAGAAAATCTGGGCTCTACTCATGCCTACTGAGTCAGAAATTCTGGAGGTGGTCCCTGGCATACTGAAGCTTGAGAACCCCTATTGTAGAGCCTCAGAAGTCACAGTAGACCAATTTGGACCACATTTCAAAATCATGCCTCAAAATGCCTCAAGGAAGAATTTGGCCAATGATTGTTTAAAAACTTGAATTGCCAATCATTATGGGCACTCACTATGGAAGAAATTAAAGAAGCTGCATTACTTTCCTTCCTTGAACCATTCAAAAACAAATTATTGGAATTCCCTGGTGGTCCAGCAGTTAAGAATCTGCCTTGTAACGCAAGACACCAGTTCAACCCCTGGTTGGGGAGGATCCCACACGCTGCAGGGCAACCAAGCCTGTACACCACAGCTATTGAGCCTGGGCTCTGGAGCCCATGAGCCACGACTACTGAGCCCACAGGCAGCAAATATGGAAGCCCGAGTGCCTAGAGCCCAAGCTCCACAACAAGAGCAGCCACTACAATGAGAAGCCCGTGCACCACAACTAAAGTGTAGCCCCCAGTCTCCGCAACTAGAGAAAGTCTGCGCACAGCAACGAAGACTCAGCACAGCCAAAAATAAATAAACAAGTAATTTAAAACAAATGATTTACGTGACACCATGTTGGGTGTTATGCTGATTTCCAACTTGTAAACATTAGGTTAGTTGTCCAGGGGCAACATTAAGTTAGTTGTCCAGGGACAACGATAAGTTGTCCCTGAGAATGTTTAAATTTTAAAAAGAAGATTAGGCTTCACATAAAAAGCAATTAAGGAATATAAATTAAACAACGTTAAATGTCAAATATTCAGTGCATCTCTCAAGTATTTAAAATGTGACACATCAGTCAGGACAGGAATCATCAGAAAAAGAGTGTCAGAAGAGGGGAAATATGAGTTATGCCCCAAAATAGGGGAAGGACCAGGTCAGAAATAGACAGTGAGCAAGGGAGACCTGGGTTCAATCCCTGGGTCGGGAAGATTCCTGAAGGAGGGCATGGCAACCCACTCCAGTATTCCTGCCTGTAGAATCCCCATGGACAGAGGAGCCTGGCGGGCTACAGTCCTATGAGGTTGCAGAGAGTCAGACACAACTGACTGACTAACACTTTCACTGTTTCAAGGTCTTAGAACACATGCAGGCAGCATTAACAAGGACCAGATATCTACTGAGTGAAGAGATTAGAAAATGGTGTTTTATTTGTTGGCAAACAGTGATATCTAATTTGTTTAGGTAGGGAAAGACAGGTAAAGAAGGGTTTTCAGTGCCGACAGGCTGAGTTGCAGCAAGGGTAAGACTGAAATTTCAGTCCAGGGGAGCTTGCACATGTACACTGATGATGCACTCTTTTGCTTGGTCATCACCACCCTGAAAACCAATATAAACTGCAAAACGACAACTTGAATCAGTTAACACATAATTGGCTGTGTTTTTGTGGCCCAGAGATTAGCAGAGAGAAAAACGGCTAGATTAGAGCTTCCTTGGTCAGCAATACGTGAACTGTGAACTTCCAAACGTTCAAGCTGGTTTTAGAAAAGGCAGAGGAACCAGAGATCAAATTGCCAACATCCGCTGGATCATCGAAAAAGCAAGAGAGTTCCAGAAAAACATCTATTTCTGCTTTATTGACTATGCCAAAGCCTTGACTGTGTGGATCACAATGAACTCTGGAAAATTCTGAAAGAGATGGGGATACCAGACCACCTAACCTGCCTCTTGAGAAATCTGTATGCAGGTCAGGAAGCAACAGTTAGAACTGGACATGGACCAACAGACTGGTTCCAAATAGGAAAAGGAGTACGCCAAGGCTGTATATTGTCACCCCGCTTATTTAACTTATATGCAGAGTACATCATGAGAAACGCTGGGCTGGAAGAAGCACAAGCTGGAATCAAGATTGCCAGGAGAAATATCAATAACCTCAGATATGCAGATGACACCGCCCTTATGGCAGAAAGTGAAGAGGAACTAAAAAGCCTCTTGATGAAAGTGAAAGAGGAGAGTGAAAAAGTTGGCTTAAAGCTCAACATTCAGAAAAATAAGATGATGGCATCTGGTCCCATCACTTCATGGGAAATAGATGGGGAAATAGTGGAAACAGTGTCAGACTTTATTTTTGGGGGCTCCAAAATCACTGCAGATGGTGATTGCAGCCATGAAGTTAAGACGCTTACTCCTTGGAAGGGAAGTTATGACCAACCTAGACAGCATATTAAAAAGCAGAGACATTACTTTGCCAACAAAGATCTGTCTAGTCAAGGCTACGGTTTTTCCAGTGGTCATGTATGGATGTGAGAGTTGGACTGTGAAGAAAACTGAGTGCCGACGAATTGATGCTTTTGAACTGTGGTGCTGGAGAAGACTCTTGAGAGTCCCTTGGACTGCAAGGAGATCCAACTAGTCCATCCTAAAGGAAATCAGTCCTGGGCGTTCATGGGAAGGACTGATGTTGAAGCTGAAACTCAAATACTTTGGCCACCTCATGCTAAGAGGTGACTCATTGGAAAACACCCTGATGCTGGGAGGGATTGGGGGCAGGAGGAGAAAGGGACGACAGAGGATGAGATTATTAGATGGCATTACCGACTCAGTGGACGTGAGTTTGGGTAAACTCGGAAGTTGGTGATGGACAGGGAGGCCGGGTGTGCTGCGGTTTATGGGGTCACAAAGAGTCAGACACGACTGAATTGAACTGAACTGAACTGAACTGAATGACGGCTGCTAATAATACGTGGACTCACATGAAGTCCAATAGGTCTCGAGTGAAGGAAAATTGGTGGCAGGGGAAGGTGTTCTGCTCCACAAGTCATTCAGGGACCCAAGCTGACAGAGGTACCACCATCCTCCACATGTGGATTCTAAGGTCTCCTTGTACATTGGCATCCAGCCATCACACAAAGGGAAGAGAAAATATGGGACATTTTGTGTGGGCAGTTGCCATCAACAAACCTGGAAGTGGCATTCATCACTTCCACCACACTTCATTGGCCAGAGCTCTCTGTCACATGGCCATCACCTACCTGCCAGAGAGACTGAGAGACGAGGTCTAGCTGTGGGCACAGGAGATTTGGTTAAAAGCTAACCAATCTCAAGACATAGGCTTTGGAAACACAATGATTTGAGTTCACACACTAGCTGAGTGACTTTGGGCACGTTATTTAATCTGTATTAGCCTCAGTTTCTTCATCTGTAGAATGGGAGTGGTAATACCACCTTCATAAGGTGACAAAGCCTGTCTGAACTTCCCTGTGCCATAGATCCTGAGCAAATATGCTGGACTTTGAAAAGAAAGTGTTTTGGATCTAGGGGCAGAGCAGTTTCTCCTCCAGCATGGGTACCACAAAGTTTATCTGACTCCTAGAGATTACACTTTAAGATTAGGAAATTTTAGTTTAGAGCCTGAGATGTTAATCTATCTGGCTGGCATGTGGAGGTATACACCAACATCCCCCAAGCCACCAATTAGGCACCCTCCTTAATCACATCCTACAACTAGCTCTGCCGTGAAAAATATATGTTTAAAAATTGTTTAATGAAGTTTCTGAATCCTATTTTGTCTAGTCAAGGGTTCTCATATTTGACACCCACATACAGTATTGATAGTCATGGAGTAGAAGCCCGTCCCAAGAAGTTAAGATATCCATGGCTGTGCGGGGATGATTGGAGATCAGTATGAAAGTGTAACAGTGTAAACCAGTAACCCATGCATTTTTCCTCTTCTGCTTCATTTATCCTATGACTCACCCCCAGGCAGGCAGTAAGGTAAAATTTGTATCTATCCAAATTAGTATATTCCTAATTTTTTTTAAGAAATAAATATTGTTTAATAATCTTTTGTTTTGTTTTGTACTTAATTTTATTTTTTTTTCATTTATTTTTATTTATTTTTCATTTATTTGTATTAGTTGGAGGCTAATTACTTTACAATATTATAGTGGTTTTTGTCATACATTGACATGAATTAGCCATGGATTTACATGTATTCCCCATCCCGATCCCCCCTCCCACCTCCCTCTCTACCCGATCCCTCTGGGTCTTCCCAGTGCACCAGGTCAGAGCACTTGTCTCATGCATCCAACCTGGGCCTAATTTTGTTTTATAGACATGTAAAAATGACTAGAAGAAAATACAAGAAAATATAAAAGTGATTATCTGTAAGCTATAAAAATGTGAACATGGGTGAGTTTTAGATTCTGCCTTGTGCTTTTCTGTATCTTCTGAATTGTATACAATAAGAGAAAACTACTTCTTTTTGTAATATGCAAGTTATTATATAAAAAGAATAAAGTATATGGCAAGAGGTATAAGTCTAAAAGGATATTTAATAAAATGTATACTAAGAATGATGTTTTAAAAATATATCAAGAAACTCTGGGTGCTCTCCAAATACTAGTTGCAGTTCAGTCTTTACTTCTCTGCCCTAGAGACTCTAGCCTCTGCAGAAAAGTGGGGCCTTCATCTGGAAATCATAGGCAAGGGTTCTGTGGATTCTAGGTCTTTGTCTGCATTGCAATCTTGGTTTATCCTTATGTAGACTAGCCCAGTGTGGTGGTGTCTGAAGCTGTGACTTGGGGATATGGCCTAATGGTCTTAAACCTGTAGGTAACTCCAATCCCCTCCAGACCTCTGCTCTAGGCCCACTTCTCCCACAAGCTGGCTCTAATCTGAACAATGGTTGGCATCCCCTCTGGCTCCATGGACAGCTTATCCCAACCATCTGTCACATCTGGCCTTTGCTCCTGGAACTCCTTCCGGTCCTACCTGTTTGATCGTTTAGAGTAAAACACTTGATACATACAACCCTTCAGTATGGCCTTCAAATCATGCATCCTTTAAGATGATCATGGGAACCAAAAGCAGTGAGTTGAGTAACCTCAACATATTTTTAGATGTTTTATGCTCCCCTATAGAATCGACAATACCAAATAAGACTGTTTAATCATAGTCTAGGCAAGTTGTAACTTATAGTTATCTGAAAGAAAGTCACTGAACTCCACAGATATTTATCCTCTTCAGCACTCAGTACTTGGTCAGAATTTCTATTTTTGTTTCCCTTTCTAATGAAGAAAACTGGCAGAAAAAAACATAGACTTCATTTATGAGCACATTTTTTTTCATGGTTTTGAGTATGGTAGTTCTTGCCTTTCCCCAAAGGCTCATCATTGTACACATAGTTATAAAAATTACAAGTGAAAATCAGTAATTGGAAAAGAGGGAAGAATAGGTAAAATTAATAAAGAAGAAAAAGGGACTTCTCTGGCAGTCTAGTGGTCAAGATTCTGCCTTACAATGCAGGAAGGTGCAAGTTTGATCCCTGGTTAGGGAACTAGTGTCTCATACCTTGGCAATAAAGAACCAGTCTTACCAAATCAGTCAGTCATGCCTTTGGACAGCAATCCTATAGTCTCGTATGACCAAGATACAGTTCTCTATATAGGTTTTTCAATCCAGGTGGATGTTGTAAACTAGTATTCTTACCAGTGAAAGAGTGAAGGCAGGAACATTATTTTTATTGCTATGTTGTAAATTACTGTTGAAGACTCCCCAGTTGCATTCTTACTGACTCTAGGCAATGCCTTATGACAACAGAAAACTTAGCTTTGAAACACTTCTCTAAAGCAGTGAGCTATCTAGACCTGATTCACTAGTTCATGGCTTCTCAATGACACTTGTCCAGGCACATGTTAGAATGTCACAATTTTAAATAGCAATGATTAAGAGTGATTAACTAGGGGCCCCTGGTCATGAGCATCAAACCTCAAACTGAGATGTGCCAAATAGAGGGCTTGCAGCCAAGTTTGACTTGCAGCCAACTCTGACAGAGAAGTAGAGTCAGCTGCCATCACTCTAGAGACTGTCTTCTCATCCAGCCCAAGGGTTCCAGCAGACCTATGTCAGAGCCCGTGCTCCTCTATCCTGGGTTGTAGTCAGGCGTCCTCTGTTTAAACCACAGCCCATCCCACACTTGCTGATTTGCCACATCCTCATTTCTTTATCCCCTGGACTGGGAAATGGCAACCCACTCCAGTATTCTTGCTAGGAGAATCCCATGGACAGAAGAGCCTTTTGGGCTACAGTACATGGGGTCACAAAGAGTTGGACACAACTGAAATGATTGAGCACAAACTTCTTTATCGGGATCCCCATGTGGCTCAGTTGTAAAGATTCCGCCTGCCAGTGCAGGAGATGTGGGTTTGATCCCTGGGCTGGGAAGGTCCCCTGGAGAAGGAAGTGGCAACCCACTCCAGTATTCTTGCCTGAGAAATCCCATGGACAGAGGAGCCTGGCAGGCTATAGACCACATTGGCTTGCAAAGAGTCAGATGTGACTGAGCATGTACATACTTCTTTATTGGGCGTGGAAGGGTGATTGCTTGTATTCTCAGGAATTCATTTCAAGATTTCACATGTTCCTTATGGGCATATTCTAAGGACAGTCACTAATTGTTTCCACCACCACCCCCTCCATGGACTGCTCTTTAAGTCTTTATTTTTAGTATAAATGAATGTGTGTATGTGTGTGTGCACACATGTATGCCAAGCAGAAACAAAACTCACAATATATCGTATTCTAAGCTGGAGCTTTTGCCTCTAAGTCAGAACTTAAGAAATTGTATCTGGTGATCATGAGATACATGACATACTTTTAAAAAATGAAGAGTCACAAGCTAAGGACAACAGGGTGGAGAGATAAAAAGAGTCTGGGTTTTGATGATATAATTGAACCACTGAACCAACCCTGGAACCAAATACTTCCAGATTTCATGTACTGTGACATCATTGCTCTTATTATTTAAGCCACTATTACCAGGATATTCTTTCACATGCAGCTAGACATAAGCTAACAGATCCTCTTACATTCCTAGATAGCTTCAGAAATTAAATTGCATTATTATTTTTCAAGAAGATATAGGCAAATACACATAGACACAGGTATACCATTTTATATAGTCTGAAGATTTGATCAGAGAGAATTCAGAAAATGGCACAAGCAAATAAGAAAAAAAAAAAAAAAAGAGGAAGAGACAGCCCAACTAAGTGACTCTGCAATGATTCATCTCAAATCTTCATTCCAACAACCTCTCATGGCCTCTCTGAGTGATCCCCCACCTAAATGATTACTGACTTCCCTCTCCTCCCTCAGCCCTATTCCTGACGTGTCACTGCCAGCTCAGATACACTGGTAAAGTGT
The DNA here is from genome assembly GCF_033118175.1 of Dama dama. Taxonomy (NCBI): domain Eukaryota; kingdom Metazoa; phylum Chordata; class Mammalia; order Artiodactyla; family Cervidae; genus Dama; species Dama dama. The sequence continues at coordinate 30,048,511 of NC_083713.1, read as the reverse complement.
TAAGCTCTGCTCTCCTCCACACTTCTGCTTCCTGGATCCCTTTATTCTTATCAGCCTTGTAAACTACCTATACCTAATTCAGTCAACTGTTAAAGGTGACAATTTGTCCATAATCTCACTGAGAAGGCTCTACTGCTAATAAATGGTGCTGTGACTTGCTCAAAGCCTGGATTAGCCACATCTTGGTCTCAGACCTTATGACAAAGCTGGCTTCTCCAGCCTCTGCTGAGATTTCTACAACTACTTAGAACCTGAAAAAATCATCAGCAGTGCTCAAACTGGTCGCTGCAAATAGCTCACAGTTAAGGAGACTGTGCCAAATAGTTCAATGGCTAATGAGGTATGGCCATGGCTTTATATCAGTGAAATCAAAGGCAAGCCTGGAATGATTGGTTACAATGTTTAAGGACCAATTTTTAACATCTGATTATATTTGCTTTATTATTTGAATATTCTTGGGTCATGTGTGATCAGAATGGTTATTTCAATAAAAAGATAACGTATAGAAATGGCAACCCACTCTAGTATTCTTGCCAGGAAATCCCATGGAGGAGACTGGTGGGCTACAGCCCATGGGGTAGCAAAGAGTCAGATGTGACTTAGCAACTAACAACAACTAAACAATGATTAAAAATATCTACACCCTTTCCAAGCATGAAATTCCATTTGTCACTTCTAATATCTCCTACAATATCCTAAGTTTCAAAACATTCATATTTAACTTTTATAATCAGGCTAAAATTCACAGCAATATTAAAGTATATATAGCTTTCTTCATAATTTCCAATGTCGCCTCTCAATTTTCACCTTCAAATCTCTAAGCCCCTAAAAGAAAAAATAAAGAAAAGTGAAGTCGCTCAGTCATGTCCAACTCTTTGCGACCCCATGGACTGTAGCCTACCAGGTTCCTCCATCCATGGGATTTTCCAGGCAAGAGTACTGGCGTGGGTTACCATTTCCTTCTCCAGGAGATCTTCCCGACCCAGGGTTTGAACCCCAGTCTCCCACATTGTAGGCGGATGCTTTACTGTCTGAGCCGCCAGGGAACTATTTTTAACTCCCAACAGTGAGAACCTGCTTCTTCTTTTCTTCACACTCCACTGGATTCACATTTTTAAATTTCCCCTTGGAAGCGCCTGCAGCTGTGTTTTTTGACACATCTGTTAGATTTTACCATAACTCCAATGTCTTTTGCCCTCATTTTTGTTTTATTTATATCATCATAACATTTATGAGAAATATGTCTTCATAAACTAATGGCCTTTTGAACTTCTTGGACAATCTAATGAATTTAAAAGGGGAAAGATGGAGGAAGGGATAAATTAGGAATTTGAGATTAACACACACACTACTAAGTATAGTAGTGTGTAAGGTGACCAACAAGGACCTACTATATAGCATAGGGAACTATACTATTTTGTAATAACAATATTTTGTAATCTATAAGGGGAAAGAATCTGTAAAAGAACATGTATACATACACACACACACACATACATATATATACCTACATATACATGTGTGTGTGTGTATATAAATAGAACTGAATCACTTTGCTGTGATTAACCCAACATTGTAAATCAACTTCAATTGTAAATACTTTAATACGAAAAATCTTTTCTTTTTTTTAGTCTAATGGGTTTAGCTTCTCTCCTTCTTCACTGATAATTCCTAGTTTATCTTGAGCATAAAAATTCCACTCTTGCCCCTGGCTCATCTTGGAATTCAGTTCCTCCATCCCAGAGCAGTCCTTGAACAAACAGGATCATATTCCTGACACATATAAGAGGGCAAAGAACAAGGGAAAAAGAGAGTTTACTCCTATTTCTAGCATGTAGACAGGTGCCCAGGAAACACTTAATGCTATTACCCCCTGGGAAAAATCACAATAGACTGCTTCTGATCTCAAATCTACTCATTCTTTCATTTATTAATTCAGCAAATATTCTTTTATCATTGACTATTAGCTCAGCATCATGATAGGCACTATTTATAGAGATGATGAGCAAAACAGACAGAGTCTCATGAAGTTTATAATCCAAAGGAGAACCAATAATAAATAAATAATTACACAAGTAACCATAGAAATGATGACAAATTTCATAAAGTCTATTAAGGAAATGTTCAAGAGGTTTTTTGAGAAGAGCGATTTAACTTAGACTGAGACTTTGGAGAGGCTGGCCTAAGAAAGGGAGAGAGAGAAGTGTGGCCTGTGGCTGGATGGGTAGGGAAAGGTTGATCGTGCAGGACCTTGAAAACCACATTCATGAGTTCTGATCCAGCAAAGGAATAATGGGATCTAATTTTCATTTTTAAACATTTACTCATTTACTTGGGGGGCTCAGAGGAGTGGAGAGTAAGGGTCCTGTAAGGATTAATTTTATTGGAATGCTGGAAGATAAGCAAAACTTTACAGCAACCCACTAAACATTTAACCAGAAGAAGGCCACTAAAACATAATAAGAGAATCTGTAACATTTTAACTTAGCTTTAACCCCCCAACACACACATACATGGTATTCTTCAAGATGGCAATTTGAATTCCAAGTATGAATGCATGATATTGAAGAGAGTAGAGAAAACCTTGTTCCCAAGGAATCACACTTGTTTTGACATGTCTGTGAGTTCCCTGAAGAACCACCACAAGGAGCCTGCCTGTTTCACCTGTCTTGGAATGCCCTCAGGGTGAAGGATGTTCCTCAAAAATATTGGCAGCCAAAGGAACAAGCTGCTGCCACCTGGGATGAAAATCAACAGTTGAAGGAAGCAATAAACACGATAAAAGGAAGAAAAGGCTGTGGAGTGAGATTCTGGGGAATAAAGCCTTTGAAAACTCCTGAGTGTACCAGGGAATCTAGAAAGCCGAGCTCATGCCCAGAGCAGCATGAATGCTCAGAAAAGATTTAAAGACTATAAGCTTTCACTTTTTTTTTGGCATACGTCAAGGCCTATAGGATCTTAGGTCCCCAACCAGGGATCAAAGCCATGCCCCCTGCCGTGGAAGCCCGGAGTCCTAACCACGTTAGTCCCGATCACTATAGGCTCTGCATAAGTAGGTAGGCTTCATTAACAGTATTGCCATTCCCATCACGTGATGCTTTGAATTTCAACTAGTTTATCAGCAGTTTGCTTTCAAGCTAATAATTCACGTTTTAAAATAAGCAACCATCAAAACGCCAGGTTTACTTCATTGTATTCAAGCGGGACATGAACATTATATTCAGAAAAGCAGAAAGGCTAGCAAACATTTCACAGATCTCAGTCAATGTAATGGTGTCAATATATCTTGCAAACTAAATTAATCCAGATGCATCTAGATGATAAAGACATTTATGTTTCAAAACAGTAATTGTTCCAGACATCACAAACTTGTTGATGGTCAAATTTGTGTTCCATATTACTAATATTTGTATTTCCCATAACAGCTGGGAAAGCATTTTTCATAAGAAATACATGAGGCCAGATTGATTTCCTTGATTAATATGAAAAACATTTGAATTGACTTTGGGTCCTGTTGCCTAGCAAATACAGGCTCAACTCCATTATAGGGAAAGCTTTTGACGCATCTTATAAAATAGTAATGAGGTATCTTACTTTTTAACATTATGACAAAGGAGCAGAGAAAATTTGAAATCATATTTAGAATGTAAAAAGCCTACAACAAATCTATACTTTCCAATAGATGGGCAGTCTGTTCTTAACAAGATATTCATCTCAGGCACAGGTTATAAGATTACAAGCTAATCTCAGTATGGTCCCATTTTCTGCAATGCTTTAATTCAGTTTTGAACTTTAATTCATGGAAACACTGATAAAAGAGTTATGTTATATATCTCAAAGTTAATCTTACTTTTTGATTTGCTTAATTTTCCTTAAAAATTTGCCAAAAAACTTTATATAAATAACAAAATGTGGTTATATCATGTTTTCAACTTTTTATAATGGGGTATTTCAAACATACATGAAAGTAGACAAATTAGTATCCTGAAGTCCCACATACCCATCACTCACTCCACCATCAACTTAAAACTACTGGTCCTGCCACACACTCACTCGCTCCTTCCACAGCATTTTGAAACAACTCCCAGACATCATATTATTTCATCCATTAATATTTCAGTAATTAACATAACTGATAAGAGCTCCTATATTGATAACTCTAATACCATATCATATCTGCAAAATTAATAAAAACTATCATAATCAACTATCCATTATTTAAATTTCCAACTGTTTCATAAAAATTGCCATAAATCGATTTATTGTTGTTTTAAAGTATGTCCCTTCAGGATGCAAATAAGGCCTGCATACTACAGATGGTTGTATCTTTTAAATCTCCTTTAATCAGTAGATTCCTTCTCCATTGTTTTGTGTGTGATTTATTTTTATTGAATAAATCAAATTGTTTGTCCTTGGGAGTCCATCATTGGTTTATTGATTATAGCCCCCAGGATATAGTTTGACTGTTTCCTCTTTTCTCTGTATTGCCTGTAATTGGACGTAAAGGCTCTATGAGAATCAGGAGTTTTTTGTTTTGCTTTTTTTTGTGTGTGTTGATATTTGGTTTTGCGGGGGGGAGTAGACGTATGACAGGACTTTATTTTAGTTGGCATTGTGTTAAGTCAAATTATTTTCAGTGCAGTCTTTTAAAAGTATCTTTCCCTGGAGGTCCAGTGGTCAGGACTCTGAGCTTTCACTGCGAAGGGCCTGGGTTCAGTCCCTGGTTGGAGAAATCCCACAAGCTATGCAACACAACAACAATAACAAAATCTTTTCCTTTCTCTTGCTTTATCCCATTGTTGATTCACCTACACCATCCATCTACAAGTGAACAATATTAACAACCCAGGGCATATCTGTCCATATTTTCTCCCTGTTCACTTAAATTGCACATGCATATAGAGATTCCTGTCTGCCTTTAAAAAGGAGGTCATGGAAAGCCTTCCATGCCAAATGGCAGAGCCATAATTTGTTCTATTTCACGGCTTCAAAATAACATTCCATGTACATATCTACCACAATTTAATTAGCCACTCTTAGTGGCCACCACTTTGTTCCTGGATCTTGTTGCCACATCTTGTTCATAAGTTCATACTGGCTTTGTTTTTATAGAAAGGATTCCTAGGAGTGGGACTGCTGGGTCAAAAAGTAATTTGTATTTTTTACTTTAATAAATGTTTCCAGACAATTTTCAAAAAAGGTTGTAGTGGTTCACATGTCCACCAGCAAGGGATGAACTCATCCTTCCTCTGACAATCTAAAACAGTCTCAAGGAATGAAAAATAGTCACAGATGACAGTCACATGTTGGGAGCCAGCAAGGGGCATTTGAGGAGAAGCAGCAGCTCTATAAGCTTCCTTAATCCACAATTAACGAATGAATGATGAGTGATTCCTCAATAGGAAAAGCCCTACTCAGTCATCCTTGCACCTCATGAGCCTAACACAGGCTGGCACAGAACAAATATTCCAGAAGACCTTAAAACTGGGTTTGAGTCCAGTTTTCTCTAACTGCTGAAGGTTGTCTTTAACTCTTCTCCATTTCCTGGTTCCTAGTGAGTTCTTTCCTACTGGATGGTACTTGCATATTACCAATAGGATTTATGAAGCATCTGCTCTTAATTTCATTTGATTCTTTATCATCTCAGTTAAGGTTCTGGGAAAAGGAAGTTGTCTTGGATAGGAAGAAACCAGTTAACTTAGTAAAAGGATCATTCTTAAGCCAGGGAATAAAAACAATGTAATGCTCTACATGTGTTGGTCACACCAGAAAGAGTAACCACTTCCTACCCTCTGTGAGAGCCACATTTTTCTTACTAAACCTCCACGCTATTTCTCGCAAGTCTCTCTGTTGCTGGGAATCCCCAGTTCTTCTGTTCCTTTCCCTCCATTCTCACCCATCTTCTCTTGCTCTTGAAGGACAATACTCGCCAATATAATACTCCTCACCCCACCTTTCAAACAAAGATCTCTTGTTTCACTTGAAATGATGTTTTCTGCAAATAAGAATCTTTTTTCAAAGAATCTACCAAATGTACCCTCGACTCAGTCCCTTATTATTGTTATGCCTAAGGATCTTACAGGGTAGGGAAACAAATGACTACCCCAGCTTCATCTTACTGTTGGGACAGTCAGGAAATGCCAGATAAAAAACAGAGTTCCTGGTTTTGACCAAGCCTAGCTATGCTTTTATGAACAACATTTGCAATTAAGCTCTTCATGTGTCAGAAGCATTGTTGGTGTAGTAAGGGGAACCTCTACAGTGGAACTAGGAGAGCTGTTGACAAAGGGAGGAGGTAGAATTTCAAAGTGTACTTTTTTTTAATAGGAAGCCATAAGTTCAATTCATAGTTATTCAGAGAAACACACTCTGCTAGAGTGACCTTGGAGAGAGGACTATATTATTATTCAGGAAGGAGTTGGTCAACATGCAAACTCCATGAACAGCCTTGCCCCTCTGACAACTCTTACAAGAGTGACACCAGCCATACGCCAGGAATTTGTTCTGCTGCAGGCCACAGTGCTGGGATTAGTCTTTTTCTCCATTTGACTCCATTTCAGGATTACCTGTGGCTTGGACCACCCCGGCACAGTGCAGGGACAATGAGCCTGATGGATATCACTTGAGACAGCCTCAGGTCTGGATATTCTCCTTGTGTTTTGGTGTCTGGAAAAGAGTAGAGAAGGCATCCTTGGGCAGAAATCAGAGGGAAAAATGGGGGACATACACATTTAGAAGAAAAAGGAGAGTCATATGTTTAGTGTTTTTTCTATGGCAGTATCTAGCTTTACCCCCATATAATTACATCCCAATTATCAACATTGACATTTACACTTGAATGAAGTTCACAGCGCAATCTTCTGTTTTAAAAGGGAATTGGATTACTTCACTCTGTATAATGGGCTCCAGTTTCATCCATCTCATTAGAACTGATTCAAATGAATTCTTTTTAACAGCTGAGTAATATTCCATGGTGTATATGTACCACAGCTTCCTTATCCATTCGTCTGCTGATGGGCATCTAGGTTGCTTCCATGTAATTAGCCTCCAATTAATAAAAATAAATGAAAAGAAAAATAAATAAATAAATAAAAGGGAATTGGAAAGAAAATAGGATGGCAATTTGGTTCTGGATTTTTTATATCACCTTTGATGACCAGAAATCTAACATAAGGAGAGTTTTGAACAAAGAAACACCCTCATAGCCTTATTAAGGAATGAGAGTGAAAGAAAGTTTAGCGCTTAAGTGAACTTGATGCAGATATGTTGCCAGTCCAGATAACGCACTGCTAATGAATGATTCCTTTAACTGAACACCTAAATAGGATCATTTGACAAAGGAAGCAAGTGTTCCAACCCTGGTGCCAGTGCTACAGAAGCTGAACTCCTAAATTGGGTCCACTGGAATTGAGGAATCCAGACACATGGCCAGAATTCTGCTTCATAACATGCAAATCAGTCAAAACATCTGATTGTTTTAAAAGTCTATTTGAGAAGTTTTTAAAGTGGGGCTGCACTAAACAAGATGACTGAGTCAGTAGAACCTACTATTGTTACAGTGTTTTCTTGGTCCTTCTTGAGTCTCTACCTCATCACCACCCAGGTGCCTGTGGCTGTCTCCACCTCTCAGTAACATTAACTTGCTTGCATCAAGGGTCAGATGTTAACTGGTTGTATCTTTCTTCACTTGGATGTAAGTCAATGTACTATCTCTCAAAAAAGTTTTCAGTTTAAGGCCTACTGTGACCTATGGAATATCAAAGGGGAAGAACTATATTTGGACATTTTGGACACTCTAAACCTTTCAGTTCAGTTCAGCCCCTCAGTTGTGTCCAACTCTTTGCGACCCCATGGACTGCACCATGCCAGGCTTCCTGGTCCATCACTAACTCCCGGAGCTTACACAAACTCATGTCTATTGTGTTGGTAATGCCATCCAACCATCTCATCCTCTGTCATCCCCTTCTCCTCCCGCTTTCAATCTTTCCCAGCATCAGGGTCTTTTCCAATGAGTCAGTTCTTCGCATCAGGTGGCCAAAGTACTGGAGTTTCAGCTTCAGCTTCAGTCTTCCAATGAATGTTCAGTACTGATTTCTTTTAAGATTGACTGGTTGGATCTCCTTGCAGTCCAAGGGACTCTGAAGAGTCTTCTCCAACACCACAGTTCAAACTCATCAATTCTTCGGTGCTCAGCTTTCTTTATGAGTCCAACTCTTACATCCATACATGACTACTGGAAAAACCATAACTTTGACTAGACGGACCTTTGTTAGCAAAGTCATGCCTCTGCTTTTTAATATGCTATCTAGGTTGGTCATAGCTTCTTCCAAGGAGCAAGCGCCTTTTAATTTCATGGCTGCAGTCACCATCTGCAGTTATTTTGGAGCCCCCAAAAATAATCTCTCACTGTTTCCATTGTTTCCCCATCTATTTGCCATGAAGTGATGGCAAACCTTTACCTAAAACAATTTCAGTCTTTATGTTTTGTTCATTTGGAGGAAAAAAAGGTCCCTGTGTAATTTGAAGAGTGATAGCAGTTGTCTAGACTCTACCTAGACAGGTAAATTCATTCATCTACCCAGTCCAACCACAAGAAACTGCCCTTTTCAAAGAAGGAACACAAGGAAAGCTGAGACATGTAGCAGTAAATTAGTATATAAAGGGACTGAAACTAAACAATCAGAGGTGTTTGTACCAGCCTGTGTGCCTAAGGTGTAGGTGGTCAGCTTGGGGGGCAGGGGAGAAGAGGCAGTGGTACATATTAGCACCTGCAGCCTCAGCACTTCCCACTGCATTTCAGGGTATGCCAGGTCAGTTGTGATCGTTTCTAAAATAGACCAATGCTGGGAAAGAAGGAGGCATCCTTTCCCATTTCCAGTGATCTCAGTACTAGAGACCGTTCAGTATCTCCTTGAAAGTGAAAGTGAAGTCGCTCAGTTGTGTCCGACTCTTTGTGACCCCATGACCAGGATCCTCTGTCCATGGGATTTTCCAGGCAAGAGTACTGGAGCGGGTTGCCATTTCCTTCTCCAAGGGATCTTCCCGACCCAGGGATCGAACCAGGTCTCCCGCATTGTAGGCAGACGTTTTACCATCTGAGCCACCAAGGTCAGTATCTCTTTGTTGTACCTTAAAACACAAATTAAGACTTATAAGTCCACTCTCTCATTTCACTAGTTTTGATCTCCTTGCTCATCAGTTTTTTTTTTAAGGTGGTAAAAAGAATCATCAGGGACTGATTTCCCCTACCTATTCTCTTAGAAAGGAAGGAGCACTGTTAACAGGATGAAAAAAATAACTAGAGATCATGAACAATAATCATAATTCAAAAATTAAATATTAAAACAATATATCAGGCCATTTACAAAATGTCTCCATGTTAATTATTTCAGTACTAACAATGAAAAAGTATCATTGATCATTTTTAAGTCCCTTCTAAAAGTTACTACATTTTATTTGCTAAAGATACTGCAGATTCCTTTGGAAACACATGACCCAGAGCTTCTTGGCTTCCTCCATCTGAAGAAGACAAATTTAGTCATCAACTCGAGTCACAGTGACTCATAGAGTGAGGAGGGAACCTGCGGACTCCTCACACGCTTAAGTACTTTGAGCTTCACGGAAGCCCAGGCATATCTACCTTAAGAGGATCTGCGAGGTCAGGGTGGCACAATCCTTCCTTCCCCCATCACAGTGGCCAGATCAGGCAGATTACAAGCAGCCCAGCAAGGCCGCAACAGCTTCTGTGTCCCAGTTCATCTTAAATAAGGTAACCGATGATGGAGTTCTGTCACTTGTTCCTTCATTTCTCATGTCAGTCTTCAAATTGTCTTGATTTTCCTCACTCTTATATAATAAATCAAGTTGTCTTTCATGCTGTGGTCAGCAGTTGCTATTTAAAAAAAAAAAAATGATATGTTAGAAGGCTGTGATGGGTACCGGGTCCATCTCATTACAGAAATAAGCTCAATGCCACCAGAAACCTTGCCTTGAACTTCCTTCTCCAGGTTTCTCTTTGAATGTTCTTTATCACCCTAGAGTTACAATTAGATTTACCTCTAGTTCATCTCTCTGTACCTATTTGACACCATCTAGGAATCTTATAATGAATTGGAAACTGGAGTGGGGAAGAGCTCTAAAAAGAGTGTTCCTAGTTGGAACAACAGATTTGCTCCCAACTGCAGGTCAGGTCTATTTGTCTACCTGCTTTACCAATACTTTCAGAGGGCAGTTTAGGCAAATATACACTTACACGTAAGCTGAGTGAGAAGGATGCTATTCTGTCCAGGAGGAAGCAGGGATATTCCTCAATGCACATTTGATTCCTGGACACTGGGATGACAACAACAAGTCTGCTTCAGATATTCACTCTGTTTTATGATTCGGGGGTTGGAATTTTACCTGAAACTTCCAACATACAAATCACAGAGGGAGAAAGTCAGTTTAGAGGCTTCAAGGGCAACCCTTGTTAAAGACTTTAAGATCCAAGTGGTGGTGTGGTCTTTCTTTCTCAATGGATTGATTTTTAACAGTTGGGGAAAAAGTTTAAAAAAAAACACATTTTTAAATTAAAATTCAATTTAAGGTTGAACAAACAGTTCTGAAATGTCCTGCTATACTATCAGTTCCAGGGTAAGGACTGCACTTTACTTAGCTTAGTAGGTGCCCTAAAAATATCCTTGGCTAGATGCTGCATAAAATGAAAATTAAATGTTGTATCATCTTTGCTTTATTTGTGTTATTTTAAAAGTGTGCCCAATTTTTAGAACAAAGTTCAATATCTGAATTCAAGGAAAATTTATTTCATATATCAAATGGAAAAAAATGGGAACTGGATTTAAAACTCTTACAATGAATGTCACTTTCTCAAGGTATTGCCATTAAAAACTGCTCAAAGATAACTGAGATGAAAAGAAATATACTGAAGATTTGAACACACTTTCTGCAACTCTACATAACATTCTCTCTATATTGCAAACTTCCTTGAAGCTTTGTAACTGTAAGCTATAATAACATTTAACATGTCATGTCTTCCAGTTAGCAATGCTTACTCAGCAACATAAATAAGGTAACTATGGCTTTAGCAATAATTCTTAACCTGCCAATAATATCAGAGAGCATATTGGCAAAATAATAAACCTAGAAGAGACTGAGAATATTAAGTATTATTGTAGATGATTTGATGAATTATAATTTAAAAGTTTTGAAAGAAGTCAAAGGAAAATCAGAGATAGGTTTTTTCCTTAGAACTAAAAATGCAAAACATAAACTCATCAGGTCTTCCCTACAAATGAGTGGGCTGGCACACCTCCAGGCTCAACCAGGAGACTGAATGAGCCTGCAAAGTAGGCACCCTCCCCACACACACACCTCAGTGTCCCATTATACAAGGCACACTGGATCCTGAGGGCCACCTCCCTCCTGCGGGAAGCGGGATTCAAGGGGAACGTAACTAATGGAGGAGTTTCTTCATTACACTGTCTGAGGGAACTTACAAGGATGAATATCACCTCAAAGATCTCATTGGTGCACCATAATCGTTATTATTATTTTAATCTGACACTCATGTGAGACTATTTTAGGTAAGATCTTTGGCTCCATTTAAAACTTTTTTTAGATTTCTGGGTGCCCAACTGAAGACTTTTTTCACAAAAAATATCATTCATTAGTCATATTCTTAGTTTGTGTCATTGGGCACAAATGTCATTTTTCTTAAAGAAATGTGTCACAGAAATCTCAGAATGGCCAGTTAGGTTAAATAGTGACAGAATTTCTTGATTCAATGAAAAGATAAAAATAAAAAGGAATCTGGTGTCAGTTTACCAGGTTTACAATATTTATTTATTTATTTGGCTGTGTCAAGTCAGTTTCAATTTGTGGGATTTGGGTTGCATCATGCAGGGTCTTTCGTTGTGGTGTTTGGACTTTGTGTGCCGATAAAAGAGAAAACTAGTTCTCCTTTTTTTATTTCCTTTGCGTCTTTGTGGCGTGGTGGAGAATTTTGATAATAGGTTTTCACTTTCCTATTGACTGGTTGTGGTGTGTGGGCTCAATGGTAGCACCACATGGGCTTAGTTGCTCTGCAGTATGTGGGATCTTAGTTCCATGACCAGGAATTGAACCCACATTTCCTGCATTGTAGGGTACACTCCTAAGCACTGGACTACCAGAGAAGTCCCAGGTTTACAAGATTTAAATGGATAAGGGACATACCTGTCCAGTCAGACTGCTGTCAACCTTAAGAAAGCTTGTGCAAGAGAAACTCAGAAAGAATGTATTTTAGAAAGCTTTTTGATAAATGTTCTCTATTTGATGTGTTTTGATTTAAAAAACTTAGTTGTCAATTCACCTCGGGTCACACTTGCAGCAAATTGAAAAAAATAAAAATAAAGATTCAACAAATACCCGAACAGTCAGTGTGATTGACTAGATTCAGTATTGCTTTCTCTTTGTGAAGTTTTGTGGAAATAAAACCAAACTGTTTGGGAGGAAGTAACTACAAAGAACTCCACCTCTCTTACACAAAGTGTACCTCACAGTGACTTTGAAACATGGAGACATTATTTTCTATCTTATTATTTTTTAAGAATCTCTCATTTATTTTTAACGGGTGGAGGAAGATGAATAAGAGAAGTGAAATCAAAGGATCTTGTTTTAGATATTTTAACCAGGAAGAGAAACCTAGGAAGAGAAAATTAAAAGAAGCAGAACTGGACAAGGACAGGAATTGAGTTGTAATATTTTCCAGTAGCTGCAGACAAGCAGTTACTCTTCAGCCCTTCAGATACAGATCAAAGAGAAACCTAGTTCTCCTTTTTTGATTTCTTTTGAGTCTTTGTGGCATCATGGGGAATTTTGATAATATATTTTAATTTTTCCTATCGACTGATAATGTGTTCCTCTCTTTCTAGTTCTACTTTTCTTTCTCTCTCTCTCTCTCTCTCTCTCTTTTTTTTAACACAGTTTAGGAGCTCAGAGATGAAATTTTTAGTTCTAGCCACTCTCTGGCAAATGATCTTATGTCTGACACCAACCCTACTTAGCTCACAGAAATATTTTGATAATTTGATGAGATAAATTTTATAGGAACGTTTTTCAATAATGTTTAAAGTTATCTAAATGGGAAGTGTGACTATCTGATGACAAAGAGGAGAAGGAGAGGAGGATGCCCTGATGATTCCAAGGGCTCAAAAACTAATCCAGTTATCTCTAGACGCCTGGTGTTCAAGTGGAAACTTTCTTCTCTTTCTTCCTTCTTTCTTTCTACATGTATTTACTTAATATCAAGTATCATTAGGCATGGTGGTGTAGAGAAGTGTACACACAGTCCAGACTCCCAGAGTTGAGTGGGAATCCTGGTAACAGTGGAGCAGATAATTAAAGGATGGATGCTGGGATTAAGTGGCCTGAAACAACACACTTCTATCTTGAGCCCATTAACATGCAATTCTAAATTTGTTTCCTCACCCATAAAATAGAGATAATTTTACTGTAAGGTTTGAATGAGATAAATATTTCTAGATCTTAGCAGAGGGCCTAGACTGTGGTAAGGTGAAGTGAAAGTCACTCAGTCGTGTCCGACTCTTTATGACCCCATGGACTATACAGTCCATGGAATGCTCCAGGCCAAATAACAGGAGTGGGTAGCCTTTCCCTTCTCCAGGGGACCTTCCCAATCTAGGGATCAAACCCAGGTCTCCTGCACTGCAGGCAGATTCTTTACCAGCTGAGCCACTAGAATGTGGTACAAACTCAACAGATCATAGAGTTGCTGTCATTCCTACCTGACTTGGTCAAATGGGAATCCCAAGGACCATGGCTTTCTCAGGGCATTCTTTGAATTCTGTAGTCAATGGTACTCATCTGAAGGGCACCCCAGAGGAGTTCATAGTGGTCCAAACTCAAAAGGCTCAGCTAGAATTTAGGCCTCATAAATGCTATGAGTGCTCATTTGCTAATTTCTAAATTCACAAATGGCTGCATACATAGATTTGGCTTTACTCACTGCCTCCTATCCTCCTGATAACAAAAAGGCAGTTTTCAAAATATGTATATTCATTCATTTTATTTATTTGGCTGCCTCGGCTCTTAGTTGCAGCATTTGCGATCCATGTAGTGCGATGTACAAACTCTCCCGTTGTATCATGTGGACTCAAATAGACAAGCTCAGCAGTTGCAGCCCATGGGCTTAGTTGCTCCACACAGCATGTGGTATCTTAGTTCCCCAAACAGGGATTGAACCTGAGTGTCCTGCATTTAAAGGCAGATTCTTAACCACTAGACCAACAGCGAAGTTCCTAGGAAACTTTTTAAAAATCATAGATATTAATGCTTACTTCAGCAGGCTATGAATTTGTTGTTGTTCAGTCATGTCTGTCTCCTCGTGACCAGATGGACTGTCGCACTCCAGGCTTCATTGTCCTTCACTATCTCCAGGAGTTTGCTCAGACTCGGGTCCATTGAGCTGATGATGCCATCCAGTATTTATAAATAATAAAAATTTTCTGGTAAGACCATAAAAAATATAAACTTTCATCCATATGTCACTACTGAGGAAACAAAGACTGAGTTTCCAGTCTGGGTTTTAAGTAGCTTCCAGCAGTTCCGAATGCTGTACTGTTCTGGACCTCCAAGACAAGGAAACACTAGACCAGCATTTCTACTGGGAGGAAATTTTCCTCTACTGGGAGGAATTTTATTCCTAGGGGAATATCTGGCAATGTCTGGAGACGTTTTTTGTTGTCACAACTGGGGGAGAGGACTACTGGCATCTAAGCGGCAGAGGCCAGGGTGGTGCTAACATCCTGTAATACACAGGAGAGACCCCCCACAATAAGAATTATCTGACCCAAACTGCCAAAACACTGAGGCTGAGAACCCCATGCTAAGACCTGAGCAACGCATACAGCAACCAATCCTGCCACATGACAAGGGTCTTCCTGTGTAACAGGAAGTCTAGTCATTTTATTTCACCAGGTACTCTTCAAGGTGGGCTTTCCTGGTGGCTCCGTGGTAAAGAATCTATCTGCCAATGCAGGATATGCAGGAGACGTGAGTTCAATTCTTAGGTCTGGAAGATCCCCTAGAGGAGGCAATGACAACCCACTTCAGTAGTCTTGCCTGGAGAATCCCATGGACAGAAGAGCCTGGCGGGCTATAGTCTACACAGTCGTAAGGAGTTGGATAAGACTTAGTGACTAGATAACAACAACACTCTTCAAGGTAGAAGTTATCTCTATTTTACAGATAGAAAAATGGAAATGAAGATAATATGACAATTGACCCAAAGGCCCTCTGATGGTAGAGGAACTGAACCTGAAACTTGATCTGCCTGCTTCCAAGGCCTCAGCTCCTAAACCCTGATTTAATGTCTCTTGTGTACGTGTGTGTGTGTGTGTGTGTGTGTGTGTGTGTGTGTGACCTTGGTCCTTGCTTTCTAAATTTTTACTGGCAAATTGGCTAGTATTGATTTTGGCTGAAGAAAACACTCCATGACCTATTCAGAGGATGTACGCTCAGAATTGCACCCGACCTCATGTATTGAGTTGTAGGAGCTAAAGATCTGCTTTTTCTTACTCTGTTCTTGGCCTTGATGAGTCAATAAGCTCACAGTCCTTTGGTGCTAGAGGGACTCTGACAGACCTAGGCACTTCTTGCTGAGAGATCTGTACCCCTACTAAGCAGGGAGATAAATTGGAAATACAATTTCCAATAAACGCTGTGAGACAAATTGGAAAATACACAGAGAAGCCAACAACCCAAGCAACCAAAGGCAATGCCCTGACTGAATTGCTGGCACCAAGGACCCACATGGAGGTGACCACAGCTGGCAGCATAAGGCCGATGCAGCCCTGTGAGTTGCTGTTACTCATTTACTTCCCAGCGGTCAATGAACCAATCAACCATCAATCAGCTTCTGTGTACAGGTCATGTTCTCAGCAACTCTGACTGACCGAGGGTTATTACTCAAAGGTGGCATCTTGGCTAAAATTAGAGGACAAAGGTATGTGTTGGTTTGTGGCTGACTTGGTCCAATGACCTAGAGGTATGTGAACCTTAGGGATTGAAGAAGAAGCAGTGGTTTTGGATGATAATCTTTGAGAAAAGGACAGACTTTGCAAAGCTCTAGGTCAAGGCTGGCAGTCCTTGGATTCAGGCTGCAGGCTGGGACACCAGCATCTGAAACAACCCTCAGCCCAAAGGAGTAACTGATGAGGACAACACATTTTAATGTGAGCCCATCCCTAACAACTAAAAGCTCCTCTCTGTTTTCTTGTCACCTGGGAAAAATTGGTTTGGCTAAGGAAGGAGGAAGTTGAAGAGGGGAGATGGATAAGATGAGGAGGGAGAGGGAGTCTGACTGATTTGGTCTGAGTTTTTGCTTTCCTCCAGTGGTTATGAAGGTGAACTTCCCAAAGAGAAGAAGGAAGAAAATTTGGCGTCCAAGGTCACTAGACTCTGAAGTTCTGGATATGAAACTTCTCACCTATCCTTTTCATGGAACTCAAAGCAGTCCAATGAACACTTTTCTCATTAAAAAAAAAAAAAATCATTTTCCTTTGCCAAATTTTGAAGTTTTTGGTTTGAATTAATTTCAAACTTATGGAAAAGTTGAAAGAATAGTACAACCCAGAATCCCCAGATATTGACATTGTACCGCATTTACATTCTTATTCTCTCTTTAAAGAATGTACATATTCTTAATGCTTGTTTATATACATATTTTTATTATTTCCTAAACCATTTAAGAGTAAGTTGGAGACATGGTGCTACTTAATCCTTAAATACTTCCATGTGTATTTCATAAAAAGTGGGACTTTTTCTACATAATCATAGAAGTGATCAAAATTGAGAAATTGACATTCATGTAATATTTATTGTTTATCAGATCTACAAAGCTTACTCAAATTTCACTTGTCAACCTAAAAATGTTCTTTTTGACAAAAGAAAAAATGATTTTCCGGTGCAGGATCAAAAGTTGCTATTGTCTCCTTCATTTATTTCAGCTCTGATCTTTATGATTTCTTCCCTTATACAAACTTCAGGGTTTTTTGTTCTTCTTTTTCTAGTTGCTTTAGGTGTAAGGTTAGGTTGTTTATTCAATGTTTTTCTTGATTCTTAAGGGAGGTTTGTATTGGTACAAGCGTCCCACTTAGCACTACTTTTAGTGCCTCCTGTAGGATTTGAGTTGTTGCGTTTTCATTGCCATTTGTTTCTAAGTATATCTGGATTTCTTTTTTGACTTCTTCAGTAATATGTTGGTTACTCAGAAGTGTACTGTTTAGCCTCCACGTGTTTGTGTGGTAGTTTTTTTCCCTGTAGCTGATATCTAGTCTTATAGGGTTGTGGTTGGAAAAGATGCTTGAAATGATTTCAATTTTTTTAAATTTACCAAGGCTTGATTTGTGACCCAAAATGTGATCTATCCTGGAGAAAATACCATGTGCGCTTGAGAAAAAGTGAAAGCTGCTGTTTTTGGATAAAAAGCCCTATAAATACCAGTTAGGTCCAACTGATATAATGTAGCATTTAAGGCTTGTGTTTTCTTATTAATTTTCCGTCTGGTAGATCTGTCTATTGGTATGAATGGGGTATTAAAGTTCTGCACTATTATCGTGTTACTGTCAATTTCCCCTTTAATAGTTGCTAGCATTTGCCTTAGTATTGAGGTGCTCCTATGTTGGGTGCATATATATTTATAATGTTTATATCTTCTTGGATTGATTCCTGGATCATCATGTAGTGTCCTTCCTTATCTCTTATAAGGGTCTTTATTTTAAAGTCTATTTTATCTGATATGACTATTGCTACTCCTGCTTTTTTTTTTATTTCCATTTGCATGGAATATCTTTTTCCAGCCCCTCACTTTCAGTCTGTGTGTCCCTAGGTCTGAGGTGGGTCTCTTGTAGACAGCATATATAAGGGTCTTGTTTTTGTATCCATTGTATCTTTTAAGTGGAGCATTTAGTCAATTTACTTTTAACATAATTATTGATATATATGATACATATGGGGTTTCCCTGGTGGCTCAGACAGTAAAGAATCTGCCTGCAATGCAGGAGACCTAGATTCAATCCCTGGGTCAGGAAGATCCCCTGGAGAAGGAAATGGCTATCCACTCCAATATTCTTGCCTGGGGAATTCCAGGAACAGAGCAGCCTGTTGGGTTACATACAGTTCATGGGGTCACAAAGAGTTGGACGTGACTGAGTAACTAATACTAATTAAATAATGATCCTATTACTATTTACTTTATTCTTTTGGGTTTGTTTTTGTAGGCCTTTTCTTTCTCTTGTGTTTCCAACCCAGAGAAATTTCTTTAGCATTTGTTGTAAAGCTGGTTTGGTGACACTGAATTCTCTCTCTTTTTTTTTTTTTTTTTTTTTGCTTATCCATAAAGCTTTTGAGTTCTCCTTTGAATCTAAATGAGATCCTTACTAGATAGAGTAATCTTCATTGTAATTTTGTTTCTTTCATCACTTTAAGTATACCTTGTCACTCCCTTCTGGCCAGAGTTTCTGTTGAAAGATTAGCTGTTAGCCTTATGGGAATACCCTTGTGTGTTATTTGCTGCTTTTCCCTTACTGCTTTTAATATTTGTTCTTTGTGTTTAATTTTCATTAGCTTGATTAATATGTGTCTTGGTGTATTTTTCCTTGGGTTTATCCTGTATTGGACTCTGAGCTTCCTGTATTTGGATGGTTATTTCCTTTCCCAAGGTAGGGAAGTTTTTGACTATTATCTCCTCAACTATTTTCTCATGCCTTTTTTTCCCCTCTTCTTCTGGGACCCTTATAATTCATATGTTAGTGTGCTTAATGTTGTTCCAGAGGTCTCTGAGACTGTCCTCATTTCTATTTTTTTTTCTTTATTCTGCTCTGCTTCAGTTCTTTCCACAATTCTGTCTTCCAGATCACTTACCCATCTTTCTGGCTCCAATAGTCTGCTATTGGTTCCTTCCCTTACTGTAGCACCAAGACTTCACAGGCGTCACAGCACAGAAGACAAAACCTCAAGACTAATGGTGAAAACAACACTCAAATGCCAAGAGCACCCAAAGAAACTCACACATTTACAAAAGGAAGAGAGAAAAAAGAGAATGAAGAAAAAAAAAGAAGAAGAAGAAAATTAGAAATATATGAAAAAGAAAAAAGGGGGGCAAGATTAAGAGGATAAAAAAGGGGAAAAGGGGGAGAAAGGGAAAAAAAGAAAACAATATATATAGAGAGTAGTGGTTCTACCTCCACCTCCTAGGAAGCCCTCTT
Organism: Dama dama; assembly: GCF_033118175.1. NCBI lineage: Eukaryota > Metazoa > Chordata > Mammalia > Artiodactyla > Cervidae > Dama > Dama dama. Next base: position 30,029,246 of record NC_083713.1, on the reverse strand, counting down.
ACACTGGACTGTTCTTGGGACCTACTGTCGGATTCTAATCTGCCTCTACTCCTATGTGTATTTGCCTCCAATGTCCACAGTTGCCAGAGCTAGGGTTTTTTTCTCTTATGTGAACACTCATTGTCCTTTTTTATATCCCATAGGCACAGAGTCTACCTAGTTGATTGTGTGTATTTAATCTGCAGTTTGTACAGCTGGTGGAAAGATTTTCAATCCTCTTCCTTAGCCACTCTGCTAAAACCATTGTGGTTTTATCCCCACCACTGCATGTAGGTTATCACAGGAGTTCACTCCTGAGGCTGCCCTGGAGGACTTGGGTCTGCCCCAGTGAGGACCAAGAGTGGAGGTATCACAGCTGCTTGAATGGTGGGGACCCATGTATGCAGGGGAGGCAGCGGCCACAGGAGCAGGAGATATGGCACTATTAAGGCTTTTTCTTTCTAGCCTCTGGCAGCTCTGCACCAGTGAGGACTGGGCAGGGAGGTGGCATGGCCGCTTAGAGTGTGGGAACCTGGTGGGGCCAAAAGCGTAGGGAAGCCGGTGGCCAGGGGCATAGGAGATAAAGTGCTATTAGATTCTTTTTCAAGGGCTTCCCAGGTGGTGCTAGTGATAAAGAACCCATTTGCTAATGCAGGAGACATAAGAGACATGGGTTTGATCCTTGGGTTGGGAAGTGCCCCCTGGAGGAGGGCATGGCAACCCATTCCAATATTTTTGCTTGGAGAATCCCATGGACAGAGGAGGCTGGCAGGTTGCAGTTCACAGGGTCACACAGAGTTGGACATAACTGAAGCAACTTAGCACAAACATAGTCTTTTTCTAGCCTCTGGAAGCTGGCATTCAAAGGACTTCCCTAGCTGGTCCTCCTTTGTTGCTTGGTGAAGCAGGTGCTCAAAGGCGCTCCTGGCTGTGATCTTTCTCTGTTGTTTGGTGCATCAGGACCCCCAAGGACCACCATCTCTGGGGTCTTTCTCCACTGGTCCGCTGCTGGCTCTGGCATGTGGGGACAGAGAGAGGCAGTGGTGGCTCCACCCCCTGCGCATGATTCAGCACTGTGGCCCTGCCTCCATGGCTGCCCAGCTTTCCTCTAAGGGCATCCCAGCGTGATCTCCTCCCTCACATCCCCTCAGGCCATCTCCCGCAGTCACCAGCAGCCCTCACTTTGGGATTGCTCTCTAATCCCAACAGTCCAGCTCCCAGCGACTGCACGTACGGAGGGAACTGTATCCTGGACAGGTAGGGCTGTGGTTCTCTACTGCATTCAGAATGTCACAGATCAATTGATTCGTTCTCCAACAGCCTCAAAGGCCTCCTCTCTGTCCCAAACTATTGCTCCGGTGTGGGAATCTTATCCCTGCTTTATTCCTTCACCCCCTGAGTGCAGTTCCAGTCCTACTCACTCTCCTAATTTTCCCTTCCTTCCTTCCTCTCACTGAGTTTGGCGTGGATCCATATTCCTTTCCGGTGGTCAGGCACTCCTGCCAGCTCTCAGCTGGTGCTCTGAGAGATCCGTGCATCTGAAGATATATCCCTGATGAATCCATGAAGAGAGAAGTACTCCATGTCCAGCTACTCCTCTGCTGTTTTGTCGTCTCTGTAGTGTTCGTGTTTATCACTTGGTTAAAGTGGTATCTGGCAGATCTCTCCACTGTGAAATTACTATTGCTCTCTTTTTAATTAGTATGAGCCTTGTGCAGAGATTCTTTGAGATTCTATAGTTACTGTTTCTCATCAGAATTTCACCCACTAGTTTAGAACTGCCTGGAACAACTGTCACTATGTCAGCTGCCAAATGATGATTTGCTAATTCCATTTTTCCTTTTCCATTTATTAATTGGCATATTAATTCTCTTGTCTATAAAGAGAATCAAATGAGACCTATTTGTAAAAGTGAAAGGCAGAACGCTTTACAAAAGTAAGCTATTGTTTTACTATTGCTCCCCTTAGGCCTGCCTGCCAGCAGCAAAACCCAGAACATGGAGTTTCCACTCTCAGTTCTAGGGCACATTAAACTCCATGAATATTTGCATTTTTTACATAATTCCCTTGGGAGTTTGGATTGCAACAAAGGTTACAGAATCTATTTGGTGAATATAGTCAACTTTTAGTTATTCAACAATTATTTATCAAGACCTAGACTTGAGCAAAACACTATACTAATTGAATGTATAAACATGAAATTTCCTTAAAATGTCTAAATACGAATTTTGCAAGAATTGGTTACACCACTCCACCCCTCAAAATTATATATTTTAAATGTATTTATTTATTTGAAAAGAGGAAGTCTTGCTACATAGACATCCACTTGCAACAAATCAATAATTCCTACAGAGGGAAGATTTGGAAAAACTATACCAAATTTTTAAGTCACAATAGTCTAAAAACCGGACTGCTTTAGAAATAGTCACATCTATACCACAAGAACCAACTAGTTTGCACAAACCTTCCTTTTACTGCTAACTTATTTTTACTACCCATTTTTTTCTTCTTTAGCTATAGATCTTTCAGCAGGAAAAAAAGATGAAAGCAGAGTCCAAATTTTCCACGATAAGTGAAGATATATTGCATTATTTTTTATCTGAAACAATCTCTTCCTTGTAAAACAATAGAAATAGAGTTGTGTGTCTGTGTGCACATAAGTGTATGTGTCATTCTATCTGCGTTTATGTTCATATTCCTTATTAAGCAAAGAAATATTTGCATATATATAGAGAGAGGAAAAAAGTCAGATTAACCCAATGACCCATGTCAATTTTGCCAGTTACTTTCTCTGCCACTTGGGAAACCCTTGTGGCGTAGTGGTAAAGAATCTGCCTGCAATGCAGGAGACACAGGTTCGATCCCTAAGTCAGGAAGATCCTTCGGAGGAGGAAATGGCAACCCACTCCAGTGTTTTTGCCTGGAGAATCCCATGGAAAAAAGAGCCTGGAGAAATATAGTCCATGGGGATTACAAAGAGTCAGACACGACTGAGCACACACACATGTACATATGATAGATGTAATTTAACACTTACATAGCCATCTTCCCAACCAAATAAGAGTTATTGTATTTTTAACCATCTATGTATCCATCCAAATGCATTAAGATATCTTAAGTTCATCACTCTGGGTTATTATGCCCTAATGGTTCTAATTTGAATTTTCTTTCTAATTTTGAACACTCAGGACGCCATCTTCTTTTATTGTTCAAGAAAGACGTGTCCTTGTCATACAACAGGAAAAAAATGCTCTTTTGGCTGTTAGCCTTTCTGATCCTTTGTGGTTTTCTGTGGAATTATAAAAGACAGCTAAAGATCGCAAACATCACTGATAAGTACATTTTCATCACTGGGTGTGACACTGGCTTTGGAAACTTGGCAGCCAGAACTTTTGATAAGAAAGGGTTTCATGTAATTGCTGCCTGTCTGACTGAATCGGGATCAACAGCTTTAAAGGCAGAAACTTCAGAGAGGCTTCATACCGTGCTTCTGGATGTAACTGACCCAGAAAATGTCAAGAGGGCTGCCCAGTGGGTGAAAAACCAAGTTGGGGAGAAAGGTGAGTGATGTGAAAATGAGGGGAATGGAGGGGGTGTTGAGAAGTAAGCAAAGCTAAATGAAAGTAAATAGTCTGATTTTAAATGGTCTTTCCAAAAATAATGTCTCCTAGATACCAGTTGTGTACTGGAGAAGATGGGAGAAAGTTTAGAATAGCCCTGAATATTTCTACATTGCAAGCTCTCTACATGCATGAGAGACACAGCCCGCATTATCTTCTCATGCGTCCCCATGGGTGAATTTAGAACCGAGATGATGGTGTTAACTGGTCTTTTTCTGTGAAGTGCAACTCTAACCACTTACACAGCAGACAACTTGGGGCCAAAAGCTACAGTAGATCCTGAGGGCAACCCTTGAATTGCCATCTGGATACCCAGGACCATCTTCTGACTGCAAAATGGTTCCAGAGCTCACACACTGTCACTGGGAAAGGAAGAAAATAGTCTGGCGATCTGAGCAAATGTGTCTTAGGTAGTCATGGTAGAATAGGGAGTCATTGAACCTCATTCTGCATTAGATTCTGCAAAGATAGGAGCGTTCTGAACTAGAAGACTTTTTATTTTTTTTCCTTGAATGAAGTTTGAAATACTCTCATGGATGAAGATATTTGAATCCACAAAGGAAAAAACAAACAGATGTGATTTTTCTTTATCACATCTTCATCATATAGTTGAGACTCTGAACCTCAAAAGCAGTAGTTTGATAAGGCTCCAAATAATATTTTAATACTTGAATGCCAAACACTTTTAACAATGTTAAATGTTTCCCATCATAAAATAAGACAGGTGAATGACTGGATTTTTACCAAAAATAAATGTGAAATAGATCGATGTTGTTCTTTGCCTATAAAAACAGTATTCTCTGGCTATGCCATCCAGCATGATAGGAAAAATAAAGCAATTTCCTCACATCTGAGATTAAAAAGACTCACTCAGATAGTGTTTGACATTCAAAGCAGAAACAGAAAAATTGTAAGATTGGCTTCCGGTAACAGAACTTCAGCCGTTTCAGTTTAACCTCCCACCCACTGTACTATCACTTCCCCAAACTGCAAGTATTCAGAGCAGGAAGGAAGATGACTGGAAGGAGGAAATGGCACCATCAGATAAGGCAGAGCTGTATTTCCACCAAGGATGCCTATATAAGTATCACCTTCTACCACACCTCCTTCCCTTCCGCTCTGTTCTAGGTCTCTGGGGTCTGATCAACAACGCCGGCATTCTTGGTGTGCTGGCACCCAACGACTGGCTGACGGTCGAGGACTACAGAGAACCTGTTGAAGTGAACCTGTTTGGACTCATCAGTGTCACGTTAAACATGCTTCCCTTGGTCAAAAAGGCTCGAGGGAGAATTATCAATGTCTCCAGCATTGGGGGTCGGCTTGCATTTGGTGGAGGGGGCTATTCTCCATCTAAATATGCAGTAGAAGGCTTCAATGACAGTTTAAGGTAAAGCAAACATAGACATCTTAGCAAATAATAACCATTAACGTTCATTGAACATTTATATACCAGACACTCTATTTAGTGTTTTAAACTATTCCCAGTTTATGATACTGAACGTCAGCCCTTGACACAAGGGTTCGAAGCAAAAAATAAGGAAAAAACATTTTAAAAAGGAGAAATAAAATATAAATGGTACCAGTGAAACTAGGAGAGTTGGGATAACTCACCCAAGGTCACCCAGCTGTCAAGTGGTAGAATGGGATTTGAACCTAAATCTTTTAAAGTCTTTTCTCCTTTTTGCATTAATGCATATGTGAATAGTGGTGGCAAATTTGTATTCAACGGATCAGCTTGTTTAATAGTTAGGGAATCATAGAGAGGAACTAAATCAGGTCTCTCTGTTGGTATTGCTGTCAGTTGCAGACACAACAGTGACATCTTATTAAACCCTCAGTAGAAAATTATCTGATAAAGTAATGACATAGCAATGCAGCTTGTTTTTTTCCCCCTCTTGTTGCAAGTTCTGGACTCAAATTTCACACACTATAACTGAATGGATGATAACCGTCTCACCTCTACCCCAAGGACAAGAAAGACAGCTTTCCTCTGATGCTTCCATTTCCAAATAAAACTTCGAGTAGAAGCTTGCTACCCTGGAGAAGGGAATGGCAACCTACTCTAGTATTCTTGCCTGGAGAATCCCAGACAGAGGAGCCTGACGGGCTGTAGTCCATGGGGTGGCAAATAGTCGGACAAGGCTGAGTGACTAACACGCATACACACACACACACACACACACACACACACACAAAAGCTTGCTAATCTAATGTGAAGATTTTGCCACCACAAGAAAACATTGACTACCTCTTTTTGCTCTGTGTCACCAGAGAACCCCAGAGCATAAAACCATGAAAGGACCAACTTAGCAAACAAAGTCCTTCAATTCAGTGCCCCAGGCATTAGTTTCTTTGGGTTTATGATGTTTGAGGTTCACTGGGCTTCTCCAATCTGTAGGTTTATGCCTTTTCACATATTTGAGGAGGTTCAGCCATTGTTTCTCCAAACATTTTTTATCTATAATCCACTATTTCTCTTCCTTCTGGGATTCTAACACAAATATTAGACCTTTTGGCTTTGTCCCACAGATTCCTGTGGTTCTGTTCACTTGGTCAATTTTTCTCTCTGCTGTTCAGATTAGGTAATTTCCAGTGATCTGTCTTCAAATTCATTGACTTTCCTTCATCTTCTTCATTTTACTAATGAGTCCAGCCAGTAAATATTTTATTGTGGTTATTGCATTTTTCAAGTGTAAAATTTTCACTTGGTTCTTCTTTATGTTTTCTTTCTTTTCTGAAGCTTTCTAAATTCCCATTTACTTCAGGAGTGTCTATCTCTTGGAACATGTCTGTAACAAGCACTTTAAAGACTTTGATAATTCCAACATCTGTGTTGCCTCGGCCTTGGTATCTTGTCCATTGCCTTTTCTCATGTGAGTTGAGATTTTCTGACTTCTTTTATGTATCATATGCTAAATATTTGGTACAACATGAAACTATGAGTATTATTAAATTCTGGGGAGAATGTTGATAGGTTTTTGTTGTTATTGTTATTGTTTTTAGCAGATAACTGACCAGCTTGTGTTCAGGTCACAACTTTCAACCAACCTTCTGTGGTTTGAGACCCCAGTGTTCAGTTTTCAAAGACTTTGCTGTGCTTCTCAGATGTGTCCCACATGTGTACTACATAGTAGCCAGTCTGGAATGTGGAAGATGATCTGTCCCATAGTTCAGTTCCTCATCTGCAAACTGAGATGGTAGAATAAGATGCTCTTTCCTGTGCACCCAATTCTGTGACTCCACGAAAAGATTTATAAGCAAACATTATTCAAATAAGCCTGAATTAAATGTCTTCAACTGGCTCTTTTCACAGGCGGGACATGAAAGCTTTTGGTGTGCACGTCGCTTGCATTGAACCAGGATTGTTCAAAACCAATTTGTCAGATCCAGAAAAGGCTGCTGAAAAAACACTTGCCATTTGGAAGCATCTGTCTCCAGACATCAAACAACAATATGGAGAAAGCTACATCAAGAAAAGTGAGCTTTGGGGTGGACCCAGCGTCCTATGGGGTTCATTGTCCTAGACAGCTTGAAAGAGACTCAAACAGAAAGGAAAAAATAAGGTTATCATGGTAATACACTAGTAGAGATCTCAAATATAGATCAGGAGTCCCTATTGATTAGTGTCAGCTCTTGCTCATGTTTATAAACATTTACTGAGCATTTACTAAGTAGTAAGTTCCATACTAAGTGCCTCATGAATTGTATCATTTATTCCTCAAAAGAACTATAGCAGCGAGCAGAGGTTTGGAAAGGGGAAATGTCCTACCAGAGTTTATACAACTCCTCAGAGCAATGCCTGTACTGGAGCCCATGGTCATTCCATCTACACAAACCCCCTCTTTTTGGTGATCACCTACCACTCATTCAAAGACTCAGACTCTGCCCAGCTTACAATCTAGTTGACAACAGAAAGTAACCAGATGACTCTGAACACTGAGATTTACAACATGCAAGAAACTTGACCCTTTATTTCTGAGACACAACCCAACAGCCTAGAAGGAGGGCTAGACAGTACAGTCTAACTGCTCCAGAAATTCAGCACAGGGTCAAAACATTGCTGGTTAAGAAACCTTTATAGGAAAGGTCAGGTTTGAATAAGACCTAAACAGGAAGAAATTATTAATATTTGGGTGGAAGCTTTCTGAAGCAGGAATGCATGGCAGTGGAGAGGAAGGAGAAGTAAGGTAAGTCAGACTGAGTCAAGGCTGCAGGAATAATCATAAAGATTAGATAACAATGACTAACACATAGTAAACATTCACTATATACTTGTCACCATTCCAAGCACTTTACACAAACTCTTTCATTTAAAATGCCCAAACAAGCCCTCTGGATTTTATAGACGCAGAGGCACAGGGATGTAACTTGCCCAAAGTGGCACAGATAGTAAGTGGGAGAGATGGATTTGAACCCAGATGGCCTGACTTGGCCATCTATTCTCTGCCATGCACTGTAGTGGGAATGAGGCATTGAGGAACTGCTGGAACTTCCTGTATTGGGGCTCTTACCTCCACATCAGACTTCCTGGCCTTATTAACATTTGCTTGCTAGTCCTTAAACGCTTACTAAGCTCCTGCTTTGAGCCAGGAGCTCCACCTGACCTGGTGTCACCCTAACCCCAGCTGTGATCCTGCCTCTTCTTCAGCGGGCTTCGGTAAGACAGCCAACTGTGGCAAGGTTCAAGGCCAGGGGTTTTCAAGGTGGAGCCAAGAGCCTAGTCACATCTACTGGGGGAGAATGACTGACTTCTGCAACTACCCCACTGCACACACACACACACACACACACACACACACACATGCATACAGGTACATATATGTCAACTAGAACGTCTGGTTTGACAAACCTCGCAGTGCTGACATGTCACTACGTATCAGGCTACAACCACTGCCATTAAATGTTCTGTTTCTCACTCACCGACTCTGAAGTCTCTAAGTTCGAAAACAAAATCCCTCATTGAAAAGAGCTTTCCCTGTTTAATGTTGAAATTGATATTTTCTAGATGCCTGAGACTATATCATCAACTTCTATCTCAAATTTTTTTGACTTGGCCTCTGGGCCAGGTGTCCTTTCTCAGAATTACCAAAGTCTTAGAGCCCGATTTTGTCCTGATTGCTCTTATTAGAGTTCTCCAAGTCAAGACTTCGAGATCAGCTAGACTCATGTTTCCAAAGCAGACCACAAATTTAAGCTCACGTTGCTTCATTTCCCAGACTGGAGTAGTAGGAGTTTCAAATAGACTTAAGACTTATGAGCTAACCTCAATTAGGCTCTTGGAACAGCTTGTGGCTACTGGGAGCTGAAGTCAAAAGATTTAACACAATAGATTTTCCCTTGAGGATACACAATTCAAGATATGTTTTAAGAGCTTAGGAGGAATGCTTCAAGCCATCACCAGTCCCTGCCTCTTTAAAGGTATCTTAGTTTATTACTCAAACAATTCATTTGCTGAGAACCAAGATACCTTTAGCTTCCCGAGTCAGGGCTTTAGTGGATGAGTCTCCCTTTAGTCACTGAATTACAGAGGCACATGCTATATTAGTGCACACATATATGCACAAGCACGTGTAAACACATTTCCTGTATCAAATTTGTTTTAAGAAGTACTGTGTATATCCTACCACCACTATGTTTATACAAACTACTAACTTCCTGGGTTCTGGCTTTGAACAAGCTCTCTAGGAGATTCTGCTGCTCACTCAAGTCTGAGAGCCAACAATCTAAAGAAATCACTGCTGCATCCCTGAGGAATAGATAAAAACCCATCACAAGGGGACCCGGTTATAATGGCAAAATCAAAATAAGTTCCCTCACTGCATCCTCCCCTTTGCAACCTAGCTTCACACTCCCCTATTCCCCTTCTTCCACAGGGTAAATGTGCTTGTGTCTCTTTTTTTACAGGCCTAGAACAATTGAAAGGCACTGCGTCCTTTGTGAACGTGGACCTGTCCCTGGTGGTGGAGTGCATGGACCATGCTCTCACAAGTCTCTTCCCTAAAACCCGTTATGCTGCTGGAAAAGATGCCAAAACTTTCTGGATCCCTCTATCTCATATGCCAGCAGTTTTGCAAGACTTTTTATTGTTGAAACAGAAAGTAGAGCTGGCTAATCCCAAGGCAGTATGACTCAGCTGATGACAAATACCTGCCCCAGGCTGTGAAATTGGCTGATTTCTAGGACACATCTCCTCAATCTCATTCTTTACCTAATCCAAACTGGACTCATTCAGATCAAACTTCTTTTGGTAAAAAGACGGGCTGCCACCATCACCTTTGAGGTCCCAGGGTCCCTCCTCAAATTTTTCTTGAGAAGGTGGGCAGGGGTGGCACCTGCCCGATATTGAGTCTTTGCCTGCTGGTTATAATGTATGGAAAGTGGACAGGCTTTCCCATCCAAAATGATTTTTCACCCGTGCCTGACCCATGCTTCTAATCCACACCACTTAGAGTGACTCTTGAATGTTAAATATTTGTCCCTGATCAAAATATTAAGAGATAAGTAGAATAATTTCCTAAAGGGGGATGGGATGTGCTATCTTGCTGAGAATAAGATTCTAAAGAACTGGAACTCGGTTCTGTGAGCTTCAATGGGGACAGGAGAAGAAAGGGTAATAGGGCATTGTGAGACTGGTGGAAGCTAAGGGGGCAGCAGAAAAATAGTAGGTAAGGGTGCAAGTAGGAGGGAAGAAAAAGGAGAGAAGGAATAGAGGACTAAAAAAAAAAAGAAACAGGTGTAAAAGTGTAGGTAGGGAGATTCCAGGACCGCCCTGTGGATAGATGGTAACAGCAGAGGAACTTGTCATTCCAAAAGAAGAAAAATGTAGAGCCTGTGTGTTTATCCTGGAGCTTGTAAATGTAACGAGACATAGACTCTTTGATATAACTTACACCTGAGATGGTTGGGAAATCCAGTATGTGAGGTGTCTCTGAAGCCTCATGAAAATACAGAGCTAAATTCAGAGACTCTCTTTCACCAACAGTTACGGGGACAGCAGGCCTGCTGCTGGCTCATTTAATGGTTCTAAACTGGGTTGACTCGGAACCCACACCCCATCCAAAAGAAACGGCCTAAACAGATGCTTCCCCAAACCCCAGCACCCAGTATCATTCACAAAGGTTGGTTGAATATTTATATGAAAAAACCCAAAGTGTCGAATTTTAATATCTGTTGCAGGATAATATGGGCTCCCCTGGTGGCTTAGATAGTAAAGAATCTACCTCTTTGCAGGAGACTGGAATTCAATCCCTGGGTTGGGAAGATCCCCTGGAGAAGGAAAAGGCATGAATACTGGAGAATCCCATAGACAGAGGAGTCTGTCGGGCTACAGTCCAAGGGGTCGCAAAGAGTCAGGCACAACTGAGCAACTCACATACTTGGGTAACCACAGAATAATACAGAGTGAAAGAGTTGGGGAAATTATCTAGTGTGTATGTTTGTGCATGCACATGCACGCGTGCACACACACACGCTGAATTTACTATGAAGAAAATATTTAATATCTGCTGCTTAAAACCATGTTCTTTTGAAGATGTCAGTAATCCTATTCATTTTCACTCATCTTTCTGGAAACATCTGCCTATGAGGGAGCTACCTCCTCTGACATTTACAACATACTGATGACTTTCAAAAATCAAATTTCCAATGGTATCAGGTCCATATGTTTCATTATTTTGAGAAAAGATACACTCATCCTTTTTACATGAAAATGAAGACAGTCACAGCAAGAATCATAGAGAAAAATTCTCAAGCAAAGTGATCTCAACTATCCTCACCACCTATCAGAGGACTCATCTCCATCTTGATCCTACAAGCCCGAGACCGTTCCCCCTGTACATCCCTGATTTCTTCTGTTTGGAATTAACACCAGGCGACTGTCACTCATCTTGTCCTTGGAGATGAAGTTCATCCACATCGTTTGCTGAGGCTCCTCCTTCTCACCTTGAATTCCTAGATCTTGGGTTCATTTCATTGCTTTAAAAATATCTAACCTGGGACTTCCCTGGTGGCTCAGTGGCTAAGACCCCATGCTCTCAATTCAGGTGAGCCTGGGTTTGATCCCTGGTCAGGGAACTGGATCCCACACGGCACAGCTAAAGATCCCACATGCTCACAACTAAGACCTGATGCAGCCAAGTAAATAAATATTTTAAACCAAATCTAGCCTGCTGCTCCCCAGCCTTCCAGGCCCCTAGGGCTGCCCAGACTTTTAGAATCTTCCAGAACATCCCTTGCTGAACTTTCCACTGTGCAGTTGAGCTTGTGTGCATGCATGCTCAGGCATGTGTGACTTTGTGTGACCCCATGGACTGTAGCCTGCCAGGCTCCTCTGTCCATGGAATTCTCCAGGCAAGAATACTGGAGTGGATTGCCATTTCCTTCTCTAGGGGATCTTCCTGGCCCAGGGATAGAACCTGAGTCTCCTGCAAGAATCTCTGGCAGATTCTTTACTGCCTGAGCCATCTGGGAAGTGCTGAACTTTCCTAATGGTTATTTCCTTTGTTTTGCGTAGACCTGAGTTCTTTACTCATTTCTCCATGTAGTTACAATTGATAAGTCCCTGTTTCATCCAACCGAAAAAAAAATGCTGTACTTAAATAAATGCTGCCAAATTATGGTATCACTTCAAAATAAAACCAAATATATTCACCCAAGCAACTTTTAAAACTTTTTCAACTAAATGAGGAGGTGAAGGTATTTGAAGTAGAAAGGCATAGTCTCAACAAAAGCGCATGACCTCGGAGGGAGGGAGGGACACTGCGGCAAAGGTCTGAAGTATAGGTTTCTAGACTTCTCCCCTTGTTGCCATTGCTTCTTATATTCTCTGTGCTCTTGGGAAAATATCATATATTTATCATAATATTTTGGTGGACATATGTGCTGGGCTTTCTGCTAAGCACTGGCCAACAGTCAGGAACAAGACATAGTCCCTTTCTTCACAGAGCTTAAGGTAAACCAGAGATGGATGAAACTGGAGCCTATTATACAGAGTGAAGTAAGTCAGAAACCAAAACACCAATACAGTATATTAATGCATATATATGGAATTTAGAAAGATGGTAACGATGACCCTATATATGAGACAGCAAAAGAGACACAGATGTAAAGAACAGACTTTTGGACTCTGTGGGAAAAGGCGAGGGTGGGATGATTTGAAAGAATAGCATTGAAACATGTATATTATCATATGTGAAACAGATCGCCAGTCCAGGTTTGATGCATGAGACAGGGTGCTCAGGGCTGGTGCACTGGGATGACCCTGAGGGATGGGATGGGGAGGGAGGTGGGAGGCGGGTTCAGGATGGGGAATATATGTACACCCATGGCTGATTCATGTCAATGTATGGCAAAAACCACTACAATATTGTATAGTAATTATCCTCCAATTAAAATAAATAAATAAATTTTTTTAAAAAACAAAAGGTAAACCAAAGACTGAGGCTTCTGCTCAGGATGCCTTAGACAGGCTTCTCCAGGAATCCCTGGTCAAGATGAATTGAGGGACTTCCCTGGTGTTCAGTGGCTAAGACTCTGCACTCCCAATGCAGGGGGCCTGGGTTCAATCCCTGGTTAGGGAACTAGATCCCACATGCCGCAACTAAGACTTGGCACAGCCAAATAAATATTTTTTTTTTTGAAAGATGAATTGAGATATCGTCTTCTACCAAATCAAGCTAGGGGGGTCCCTCCCTACTTAGTTTGGAGGGACCAAGAAAGGGTTCCAGATCTTCCCCTTGATCTGATCTAAAAAGCCAGCTCTGTCTGATGTAGCTCTATGTGGACAATACATTTAAACCTGGAGTTTCTACCTCCCTTGCCCCACCAGCCCTTTCTGGGTCCAGCACCAACCACCATCAATTTTATCTCCTGAGGAGATCTCGGGTCCCTCTACTCCTCTTCACCTCTAGGGCAACCATCTGTCCAAGCGTCTATCATCTCTTACCTCACTTCTGTGTACCTTCGATGGTTTCTCCTCACTGTGGTCAGATTGCTCAAAATTAAAGTCTGATCGGGTGGAGAGGGAGGTGGGAGCGGGGATCGGGATGGGGAACACATGTAAATCCATGGCTGATTCATGTCAATGTATGACAAAAACCACTACAATATTGGAAAGTAATTAGCCTCCAACTAATAAAAATAAATGGAGAAAAAAATAAAGTCTGATCTTGCTGCTTTTCTCCCCACTTCCACTTTCCCAAACCCTTCAGTGTATTCCCATTGCCCTTTGACTAAAATTAAAACACATGACATAAACCACGTTGTCCCAGCACATTTCACAAACCTTCATTTTAGGCTACTGTCTTCATTTTGCCATCTGAGGGCCTTTGCCCATGCTTCTCCCTAGAACGTTCCCATTTTACCTGCCTATCTAGTTTCTTCATCCTACAGACTCAACCGCTTCTCAGGCAAGCCCATACAATTCCAAATTCCTACCACCATCTTTTCATTCTAACGACATTCCCATCTTCTACATTCTCACTGCACTCTGTAATTTACTTCAGGGAGCTTATGACAGTCTGTAATTATGTATTTGTGTGACAGGTAAGTTAGGTAATATTGGCCTTTCTTATCAAATGTTATAAGTTTCATGAAATTGGGAACCATGTTGGTTTGCTTATCTTCCTGTTCCCTTTTCTAGCAGACTGCTGGCCTATAGACCAATGTTCAGTAAATACTTGTTGAATAAATGCAGAAATCAGCCTGTATTAATCCTTCTCAGGTGCAGTCTAGCACTTAAGATGAAGCTTGCTAGCTGCTTAACTTCCGCTGTCACTGTGTCTCTTCAGACAAAATCCTGTAACTTCCTCAAGCCTTTGAGTATTTCTACAAGGGGCTCCCTAATGCTGGTTTGTTGCCGTAGAGATTTCTCATGACCTGTTGGTCCAGAGACACTGTGAAGGAGCCTGTGTCTAAGCTGAGACTTAGTGTTCAGCAGTCACAGAAAAAGGGAGCATCAGACATCATTTTGTCCATTCTTCTGCCTGTAGGCAGGGCATGTCCATGTCATCCAGGCTGAAGAGAATCCCTTTCTATTTAAAATCTCCCCAGAAACTCTGAAGCTTCTGTGGGAAACCCAGCCCAACATTTAATGAGGAAAATTTCCAGGAGCGTCTAAGAAAAACTATCAGTTTCGGCTCTTCTCCACTCTATTAATCCCAACAATTCTCAAGAACACAAGACATCTCAGCCCCATCAGTGTAGAGGGGAGAGCTAAGTGTTCTCAAAATTAAAAGTTTTTTTTTTTAATATTTATGAATTATTTGTGACAACTTAATCTACACCACTGTTTATAAAGATAATACTGGCCAACAGTTTCGTAAGTTTTTGCGTGTTGAAAAATAAGACAATTCTGCTGATACACTGCTGGCATTCTTCAACTCTGCGATTCACTTCTTAAAACAAAATATGAGTAAATCCATTCATCTATATGAGGCATTAAAATAATCGGGTTCTAAGGCAGATTCTGATTTAACAAGCGTTCTAAGATCTTTTTGCATATAGCATCTGCCCAGCAAAGAGCCAGATCACAGCTCTTGCCTGATTTGTCCCTGGAAATAAATAGTACCCTAGTCTGAAACAGGTCTTGCAAAGCAACGCAGCATCCTGTCACACTGTATACCAGCAACTGCCCTGAAAAGTTTCATTTCAGCTCCTTTTGAGAAACTGGAGATGGAAAGCAATCTTCTATAGATGCACAGCATAAGCCCCGACCAAAGCCAACCAGTCAAACACCTAAGTAAAATATTTACTCTCAATCCTCTAGGTCTGTTTTCCCTCTTATTTATGGTGCCTAGAACTTAAGCATGATGCCACCCAACTAATGGTGGTAACTTGGATCAAGTAATCCAAGCAACCTGGGTTCCCACTGGTATAATAAAAATATAATGGTTATTTAACCCTGAGTGCATGTCAGGTTCTTAATGCATTTGTACATTGCATGAGTGCTTTTACCTAACCCTAACCATCTGGGTCCCCCCTTACCTGGTTTTCTTCCCTGGTGGCTTAGACGGTAAAGAATCTGCCTGCAATGCAGGAGACCTGGGTTTAATCCCTGGGTTGGGAAGGTCCCCTGGAGAGGGCATGGCAACCCACTTTAGTATTCTTGCCTGGATAATCCCCATGGACAGAGGAGCCTGGTGGGCTACGGTCCATGAAGTCTCAAAGAGTCGGATGTGATTGAGCGACTAATCACACAACCGCCTCTTAGATGCAGGTTTTTGGTTTTTGGCTTTTTTCTTTGCTTTTCATTTGCTTTTAACATGGTAGAAGACAACACAAAACCCATCCTTTTAACAAATGAAATATACAATACAATATTGTAAACTTAGGCATTGCGTCATACAACAGATCCCAGAAACCAGTCATCTTGCATAAAAGAAATTTTATACCAGTTGAAGAACAGCTTCCCATTGCCCAATCCCCTCAGTCCCTGGCAATCCCCATTCTACTCCTTGCTTCCATTAGTTTGACTATTTTATATACCTCAGCTAAGTATTAACATGCAATATTTGTCCTTCTGTGACTGGCTTATTTCACTTAGTATAATGTCTTTTAGGTTCATCCAAGTTGAGTCATATAGAAGAATTCTCTTCTTTTTTAAGGCTGAATATTATTACACTGTGTGTATATACCATATATATATATATATATATATAAATTTTAATCCATTCATCCATAGGTGAATATTTCACTTGTTTCTCCATATTTTGGCTATTTTAAACAGTGTTACAATAAACATGGAAATACAAATATCTCTTAATGATTCTGATTTCACTCCTTTTGGATAAATGTCCAGAAGTGGGATTGCCGGATCATTTTTAATTTCTTGAGGAATCTTCATAGTGTTTTCCAAAGCAACTGTACCATATTACATTCCCATCAACTATGCTTAAGCATTTCACTTTCTCTACATCCTCACCAACACTTTTCTTTTGTCTTCTTGACAATAGCCACCCTAACAGGTGTAAGGTAATACTTCATTATGCTTTTCAGTTCAGTTCAGTTGCTCAGTCATGTCCAACTCTTTGCGACCCCATGAATCGCAGCACGCCAGGTCTCCCTGTCCATCACCAACTCCCGGAGTCTACCCAAACCCATGTCCATTGAGTCAGTGATGTCACCCAACCTTCTCATCCTCTGTCATCGCCTTCTCCTCCTGCCCTCAGTCTTTCCCAGCATCAGGGTCTTTTCAAATGAGTCAGCTCTTCGCATCAGGTGGCCAAAGTATTGGAGTTTCAGCTTCAACATCAGTCCTTCCAATGAACACCCAGGACTGATCTCCTTTAGGATGGACTGGTTGGGTCTCCTTGCAGTCCAAGGGACTCTCAAGAGTGTTCTCCAACACCACAGTTCAAAAGCATCAATTCTTCGGTGCTCAGCTTTCTTCACAGCCCAACTCTCACATCCATACATGACCACTGGAAAAACCATAGTCTTGACTAGATGGACCTTTGTTGGCAAAGTAATGTCTCTGCTCTTTAATATGCTGTCTAGGTTGGTCATAACTTTCCCTCCAAGGAGTAAGTGTCTTTTAATTTCCTGGCTGCAGTCACCATCTGCGGTGATTTTGGAGCCCCCCAAAATGAAGTCAGCCACTGATTCCACTGTTTCCCCATCTATTTGCCATGAAGTGATGGGACCAGATGCCATCATCTTAGTTTTCTGAATGTTGAGCTTTAAGCCAACTTTTTCACTCTCCTCTTTCACTTTCATCAAGAGGCTCTTTAGTTCTTCTTCACTTTCTGCCATAAGGGTGGTGTCGTCTGCATATCTGAGGTTATTGATATTTCTTCTGGCAATCTTGATTCCAGCTTGTGCTTCTTCCAGCCCAGTGTTTCTCATGATGTACTCTGCATAGAAGTTAAATAAGCAGGGTGACAATATACAGCCTTGGCGTACTCCTTTTCCTATTTGGAACCAGTCTGTTGGTCCATGTCCAGTTCTAACTGTTGCTTCCTGACCTGCATACAGGATTCTCAAGAGACAGGTCAGATGGTCCGGTATTCCCATCTCTTTCAGAATTTTCCAGAGTTAATTGTGATCCACACAGTCAAAGGCTTTGGCATAATCAATAAAGCAGAAATAGATGTTTTTCTGGAACTCTCTTGATTTTCTGATGATCCAGAGGATGTTGGCAATTTGATCTCTGGTTCCTCTGCCTTTTCTAAAACCAGCTTGAACATCTGGAAGTTCATGGCTCATGTATTGCTGAAGCCTGGCTTGGAGAATTTTAAGCATTACTTTGCTATCGTGTGAGATGTGAGAAATTGTGCAGCAGTTCGAGCATTCTTTGGCATGGCCTTTCTTTGGGATTGGAATGAAAACTGACCTTTTCCAGCCCTGTGGCCACTGCTGACTTTTCCAAATTTGCTGGCATATTGAGTGCAGCACTTTCACAGCATCATCTTTCACGATTTGAAATAGCTCAACTGGAATTCCATCACCTCCACTAGCTTTGTTCATAGTGATGCTTCCTAAGGCCCACTTGACTTCACATTCCAGGATGTCTGGCTCTAGGTGAGTGATCACACCATCGTGATTATCTGGGTCATGAAGATCTTTTTTGTACAGGTCTTCTGTGTATTCTTGCCATCTCTTCTTAATATCTTCTGCTTCTGTTAGGTACCTACCATTTCTGTCCTTTATTGAGCCCATCTTTGCATGAAATGTTCCCTTGTATCTCTAATTTTCTTGAAGAGATCTCTAGTCTTTCCCATTCTGTTGTTTTCCTCTATTTCTTTGCATTGATCGCTGAGGAAGGCTTTCTTATCTCTCCTTGCTACCCATTGGAACTCTGCATTCAAATGGGTATATCTTTCCTTTTCTCCTTTGCTTTTTGCTTCCCTTACTTTCACAGCGATTTGTAAGGCCTCCTCAGACAACCATTTTGCCTTTTTGCATTTCTTTTCCACGGGGATGGTCTTGATTCCTGTCTCCTGTACAGTGTTACGTACCTTCATCCATAGTTCATCAGGCACTCTGTCTATCAGATCTAGTCCCTTGAATATATTTCTCACTTCCACTGTATAGTCATAAGGGATTTGATTTAGGTCATACCTGAATGGTCTAGTGGTTTTCTCCACTTTCTTCAATTTCAGTCTGAGTTTGGCAATAAGGAGTTCATGATCCGAGCCACAGTCAGCTCCCGGTCTTGTTTTTGCTGAATGTATAGAGCTTCTCCATCTTTGGCTGCAAAGAATATAATCAATCTGATTTCGGTGTTATGGTTTTAATTCCCCTTATTTGATGATTAGTGATATTAAGTATCTTTTAATGTACCTGTCAGTCATTTGAATATCTTCTTCAAAGAAATGTCTATTCAAGTCTTTTGCCCATTTTTAAAATCAGGTTATTTGGTTTTTTGCTATTAGGTTGGAATACTTCCTTACATATTTTGGATATCAGGTATGTTTTTTGGAGACAGAGAAATGAAGTTACAGAGAGGTGAACAATTTGCCCAAATGTGGGCCAGTGTTTGAACCCAGGCAGGCTGATTCCAGAACTCATGCTCAGAACCACTGTAATTATATAGAAATTGCATCTTACAGAATAGTTTTCTAAACTTCAATACTGGATCTACAGACGCAAAATCTTTATTAAATTAATCTAACATGAGTATTGCCTAGCCAATAATTACTATGCATAGAGAAATGCATAGTTTTCAGCATATAAATACACACTCTGTTTTGTTTTCCTAGATTCTATTTAAAAAAATTTCTCACTTGTCGTAAAATAACAAAAGCACTTGCACATCATTCCTCAGGTCCTTGAAATCTAACTGTATTTTGTTCTTTCTTTTTTGTTGTTGATTTTATTTATTGTTGTTGTTTCATATGTTTATGTGTAAATAAATTTCACTAATCTTAATAAAGGCCTTAGATTATCTGCCCTGACCCAAGATCAACTCTTTGAATCTCTAGGCTTTTAAGACCAGAACAAGGAAAAAGGAACAGAAGAGTAAGACCCTGTGAATACTATGTTTCCCTATGGCTGCATTTTTTGCAAATGCAGAGAAACAGTCCTCTAAATGCCACGTGGGGGTAATGGGGTGGACCGTGTCAGTGTGACTAGTGACACAGTGATCCTACTGATCCTAGTCACTGTAGCTGCCGCTAGCCCTGGAAATACTAATGAGAGAAATGACGAGATCTTAGCTGGGCCAAGGTAGCACTTGGACCTCCTACCACTAACACACTGAAGATAGTACTAGGGATGTAGCTGGATGCTCTGACTTGGCTGAGGAGAACATGTAGCTTAGACTATCTCACAGAGTAATTTCCACTAACAACATTCCCAGTAGGACAATTTTCTGCTCCAGCACCACTGAAGAATGGGAGGATCTCCACCTCTAATTACCTTGTTGACTAGCTCTAGTTAATAGAATGTTCTTCATTATTTTTGAGCCAAAAATAATGAGTGGAGAGGAAGGGGGGAGGGGGGAGGGGAAACGGCCACTGTTTCTACAGCCATCATGATAATAATAGTGTGTCCACTGAGCCTTTCAAATGAGTCAGGGTTCACCCAGAGGACTGTTCCTGCACTTTCTCACATAATCTTTACAACTATTACACAACAGTCACTTTTACTGACCCATCTTACAAAAGAGGATCCTAATGTCCAAGTCACTTTTAGCCCTAACAATTCCTATCTTTCCTCTTCATAAAAAAAAAAAGAAGAAGAAGAGAGTGAGAGAGAGAAATTAACAGTGGACTTTAATCCCAAGATGTTTTCTTCAAGTTTTTTTCTGGAACTCTATAGTCATCCTAAATGAAAAGTGCTAAATTTCTGAGTATTGAAAGCATAAGACTGCCTCCTGGCCAGTGAACCCCCTGGTTCCTTCTCCATGTTCTTGAACCCTTGAGAGAAATGCAAGCTCTTCTCATTTTCCTACTTAGTCTCTACCCACTGCTGCTAATACCCTTCTAAGAAATTCAACTTGTTTTCATGAGCAGAAATACAGTTATCTGCATTGCACACTTTGCAAATTCCAGTGCTCATTCTGAAGGTAAGGGGGGAAAAAAGGAGTCTGGTCAGAAAACTCTCTAAGGGACTTCTCTGGTGGTCCATTGGTTAAGAATTCTAAAGTAGGGAATGCAGGTTCGATCCTGGGTTAAGGAACTAAGATCACACATGCCTTGTACCACAGCTAGATAAGCCTGTGCACCACAATGAAGAGCCTGTGTGCTGCAAGGAAGATCCAAGTGAAAAAAAGAACGAAAACTCTCCAAGCACTCAAGTCTTCTTCATGCCCCCTCCCTCCATTGGCATGCCTTCCCTTCTAAAGGCAACAGAATCTGACCCAAGTTCTGCCCCAGAGAGAAGCACTTTTACCATCAACTTAGATGCAGAGGTTTGTCAACCCACCAGGGGAAAACCAGAAAACAGAATCGGGGTCTAGTATGCGTCTGTGAGTTTTAACCATGGACTAGCAAGACAAAATGATAAAGGGAAGGAAGCAGGGCCTTGCTGTGGTTCCAATAAAGCAAGCATGGGACTCAGAGCCACGTTGTGGAAGTGACTGGGGCATTTCATGTAACATCAGCTCAAAGTGAGGCAACAGTGTGATGTAATGATGTGGTGATGTAAAAGCCCTCCTCCACCATCCCTCACAAGGAAGAAAAATGTAAATGATGTTTCAATCTTGGTTTAAACTTTAAATTTACAACATATAGAGTAAGGTCGATAATGGCTGTGTCTCCTCCCGACTGCTCAGAGCACTGGTAAAATTTAGCCTTCACAGATCCGAACCCCACTCTCGTGTGGCCACAGATATTCTGAAGAGGGGGGCCGGGAAACTGAGTAGGAACTGGAGCAGAGCTGAAAACTCTCGTGTTGCTTATTTGAAAGGAGAGCCTGAGGGAAGACAACCCACTTGAAGGAGTCTCCCTGTGAAACAGGAATTAAACTCATTTCCAGATGGTAAAGAGAAAGGTCCAGGGCCTTGGGTGAAATTTTCATGAAATTCAAGTTCAGCACCATATAAGGAGGTGTTTTTTGCCAGTAAAAGCTTGACTGAAGGCAAACACAGCTGGTGTGTGAGCACAGAAAAGACGGCACTTGGCATGGAAATCTGGAGAGGGGATTCAGGTAACAGGGGGCTGGGGTGGCTGACTTGGTTGACATTTGCAGACTCGCAAACCTAAGGATCTGTGATTGGGGCAAGGGGCTTTCCTCAGATAGAGCAATCACCAGTATAGACAGCAAAGAATTCCCAGTCTCCAAAGCCTGAGGAAGCCGTAGGCCAAATGTCTCTCACCCAGCTTCTCACAAGGTCTGGAGTATTGTTTCTTCAAGCCTTGAAAGCTTGCCTTAGCCTCTGACAAGGGGAAAGATGGGGTGTCGTGCTCAAAGAGGAGCTCACAGACCTCAAGATGAACTTCAGCTGAACTTCATACCATGCCCAGAGCCTGGAAGGGTTCTTTGAGATTCCAAGGAGCTTGGAATGTCCATGCCTTTGAATAGTTCAAACACTCCACTTTCAGGAAAAGATGGAAAGAGAGGCAGAGCTAAGCTGTAGTAGAAAAATCAAAAGGAGGGACATTCCCTATGGAATATATATTTATTTAGTAACTTTTTAATTGAAGTATAGTTGATTTACAATGTTGTATTAATTTCTGCTGCACAACAGTGATTCGATATATATATATCTATATTATATATATTTAATATTATTTTCCATTATGGCTTATCATCGGATAGGGAATATAATTTTCTGTATACAGTAAGACCTTGTTGCTTATTTGTTCTTTATATAATAGCTTACATCTGATAAACCCAACCTCCCAATCCATCTCTCCCCTAACTCCCCCCACCTTAGCAACAATAAGTGTGTGGTTCATCCAAAACATGGACTTACTTTTTATCAATGGATGAGGTTTAAATAAGTGAAAGCATTCAGACTGTGTACAGTAGAAACCTAGTTTTCCTCCCACCAGGCCTCTAGTCCCTAGCTAGTAGCTTCTCTCAAGACCTTCCTGAGATATGTAAATATGGACATAGAGTCCTCCCTGCACCCATTTTCACACAATGGTAGCAGCGCTAAACTTTACACACTTTCCTCCACAACACATTCAAATATTCATGAACAAAATAGAAGTCTTTAACACAAGCGCTCAGTTTCCTGTGTAAATCTGACCCAGGCTTAGGCAACAGGCAGCTGTGAAGTCAGCATTTCATTTCTTCAGCATCTGCCTGAAACCAACACTTGAATTCATTAAATCATGGTGCTGTTACTCTTTCATTGAATACATCTTAAAGTTTGTATTCCCTACTGCCTGGTTTCCTCTCTAATTTAGTTGCAGCAGTGATCTTTATTTTGAATGAAATAAGAAAGGAGATAATAGTGTTAATTGTAAATAGTTCTTAAGAGTGCTGCTTACCAACATGAGCAGTTCTGAGCGGAATCACCAATGCATTAATAAATGGTGCTGAAGGTAAACTGCTCCTCTACAAGAGGCTAATTAACTCTTTAAGGAAACCAGTTTGAAAACAATACATTCTCTTGGGGGATATCTAATCCTAAATAGTGTTTGATACAGAGAGTTTGTTCCATGTCCTCAACAGTCAAGGGTTCTAAGGTTAGACACTGACTGCATCCTTCCTCTTCTTTTTTTCTTGCTTTTGGAGATGAGAATCTAGAAATCAGCTAATTTGATTATTGACTAACAGTAGCAAATGAGGCATTAACAAAGTTACTCCATTTGACTCCAAGACCTGTTGGAGAGTTCCTGTTAAAGTAAACCACCCCCTTGCTGATTATGACTTCAGAATGATAAAGGGGGGCTCTTATAGCGTTGAATTAGGTCCCCCTGCAAAAAAGATATAATGGAATCTTAACCTCTGGTACCTCCCAACGTGACCTTATTTAGAGATAAGGTCTTTACAGAGGAAATCAAGTTACAGTGAGGTCATCAGGGTGGCCCTCATCCAATATGGCTGATGTCCTTATAAATAGGGAAGGTTGGACATAGACCCACACATAGAGAGAGAAAATAACGGAACGTGAAAAGACTCAGGGAGAAGAGCATCTCTAAGCCAAGGAGTGAAGCCTGGAACAGATCCTTCCCTCACAGCCTTTAGGAGCAGACAACCCTGACTCCTGGCCTCTAGAACTCCCGGAAAGACAATCCATTTCTGTTGTCTGAGCCATCCAATAGAGCTCACAGTGAGTGCTCAGTCAGTCATGTCTAATTCCTTGCAACCCCATAGACTGTAGCTGGCCAGGCTCCTCTGTCCATGGAATTCTCCAGGCAAGAATACTGGAGTGGGTTGCCATTCCCTTCTCCAGGGGATCTTCCTGGCCCAGGGAGGGACTGAACCCAGTCTCTTGCATTTGCAGGCAGATTATTCAGCACTGTGCCAAAGCACCACTATGAGCTACTTTATTCTGGAACCATGTGATGATATCAACATAGCACTGGTTTGGCAGAATCTTGGGGTGAAAGTAAGATGTAGGCACTCACCTGGCCCACCTTCTTCCCTTTAAGCATCTTTCCCAGGGGAGTACCTTTACAAAACTGTGATAAGTCTGTTCAAAAGTGCTTCACAACTGGTTGAGAACAAGGACTCTTGGATCAAGCTGCTGGAGTTAAAACCAAGCTCTAGCCTTCACACTAGATTCACCCTCAGCAGGAACACAATTTCTCTACCTTAACTTCCTCATCTATAGACTGTCCCTCAGGTGGTTATAAGAATTAGTGAATGAGTATCAAAGATTAGCCCAATCCTCAGTAAATGTCATCAATTGTGATTGTTCATTCTGTTGAAATCTTCTCAAATCAGCCTTGGTTTATGGCAGAATTTACTGTAGGTTGGTCCCCCATCAGCCTGTTTGGATCATTGGCCAAAGACAAGATCAATGACTTTTGTTCTCCCCAATTTTATAAGTTAAGTGTGATAAGAAGGGATTGGGACTACAGCAGAGCCCTCAGAATAATGAAAGGGAAAAGAAACCAGACATGAGAAAAAAAAAAATACACACACACAAAATATCCATTGGTCACCGTTTTCTCAGCACCCACCCCATGGAGAGTCCTCCCTGAGGAGCTGGGACTCTAGAGGAAGGCAGATCAAGATGCAGGATGGACCTGGCAAAGCTTCAATTACTAGAAGAGTGTTCCAAGAGAGATGGCAGAACTTCTAGGCCCTTCAGATCTCTGGCCCATCGTCTAAGTTAAAAGAAAAGGGAACAGAGGCCCTGAAAGGTGAAAAGACTTGAGCAACATTTTCTGTCAGAGTAACAACAGAATGAGGCTCAGATAAGAAATAGGCTGCTTCTCTTGTGAGAAAGATGAGACACCCCAAAGCATGACTCAATAGAAATCCAAGATCCCTGACTCCAGAAGAGTTGCAGAAATAAGATAATGAAGATGATATTGACGATGATGATGACATCGGCAATGCTGGTACCGTAGATTGAACAGCTACTCCGCTCACAGCAAGCACTGTGTTAATTGTTTTCTATGCAAAATTACCTCATTTAATTCTCACAACAACCTTACAAGGTGGTTCCAAAGAAGATGAGAGCTCAGAAAAGGATTCTCAACTTACGCAGCACCTAGAACTGCTGGGTAGCAGTGAGGACCATCAGCTTCTATGTAGGACGCCTCTTAGAGGCAGGCCCCAGCAACAGATGCTGCCAAGGGACCTTCTTGCTCAAGGAGCATATATTTTTAGATTATCCAAGCCACAGCACTAAATTATATCTCTTACCAGTGAAATCAATCTACTTGGTCTTCCATACAGAGATTTGAAGTGTGAAAACAATATCAAAAACAACCACCACATTCATCTTGGAAGAATGGGCTCTCAGACAAAACCTTCAGTGGCATTTGGATGTGGTGTTGATTGCTTCTGCAACTATCAGAAACTTGCTGAAATATCGCTTTTCTCCTGGGTAACATAACACCATTTCCTCTTGTACTTTTCTAATACAGTGTAATGAAATGCAATGGAAACCACAGGAAATGCTGTGGTTGGTTATTGAACTTGAGCCATCATGATCAACTCCAACACTCCGACAAGGGCAATGTGGGAAAAAAACAAGGTGGAGGTGGGCTATGTAACATGATCAGGAGGTCCTGTCCTTTTTTAAAGGACAAGAGAAACATCATTTAGGGGACATGACTTAAAGGTCTTGGTTACAAATATCCATTTAAACCCAAACTAAGAACAAACCAAGGGAACCCCACTTGGGACACTCCTCCCAGAAGCCTTACGCTAGGCAGAGGGTATATGAGGGGGTGCCGGCACTTGGCGTATTTCCTAGTAAGCATTGTATTGGCTCCAGTTAATGTGACAAGCATTTCCTGAGCATATTCTGGTTTCAGAGCCAAGCTGGGAGCTGGCAGAATGACCTGTTGCAGAAATACAGACCTCTCTCTGTATTTCATCCCTTGTTGTTGTTGAGTTCCTAAGTCATGTTTGACTCTTTGTGACCCCAAGGACTAGCCCTCCAGGCTCCTCTATCCAAGGGATTCTCCAGGCAAGAGTACTGGAGTGGGTTGACATTTCTTCTCGGGGGGATCTTCCCGACACAGGGATCAAACCAGTGTCTCTCATGTCTCCTGCATGGCAAGCAGAGTCTTTACCACTAAGCCACCTGGGAAGCCCCTAGAAGGTTAAAATAACAATTGCACTTCCATTTCAGCAGGAAGTGGAGTTAAGACCACCTGTACTTCTGTAAATTGCCAAGGAAGTTCCCAAAACGTACCAGAAGAACCCAAAATCAGTTAAGGTAGAAAGAAAGTGAATGAATAATAGTAGATAGTCCATTAAAAATAGTAGACACACTGTTTATTAAACACTTTTTATGTGACTGTGGACTATAATGCATTATCAGATATAATCTCAACATTATGGTAGGTGCTATTATGATGCCTCATTTTACAGATGAGAAAACTAGAGATTTGGGAGAGGTTGGCTCTCATGCCCAAGCACACTGCATACATACACGCACATACACCTCTGACTGGCCTGCAACAGCAGATACTTGTGTGTCTCCACCTCGCCCCTTTCCACACACATGACAAGTTTTCACAATGACCTAATCATGTGTTCTACTTTAGTCCTCTTTCAAGTAGTTAAGGCCACAGTCAGTCTGTGCAGTCTGTAAAGAGTTCCACTCTTATCTCGCCTATCTAGGCTGTCAGTAATCTCTCTTTCTTCCCTCCATAGTGAAAATGGAAGGCAGAAGAGTGTTTTGAGATTAAATCCCAACTCCTCTGTGACAGAAAAGCTGTCCCAAATGAATGATGATAGGAGGAAAACTAGAAGCGAAAAGGACTTGAGATTTGTTTTGAAGATATTCTGATATTACATTAGAGTGGGTCACTAGGAAAATCTATTCACGACTTCTAGTGAAGCTGGAAGAAATACATCAGCAAGATGAGAGTTTGCTGTCTGGAGCTCCTGGTGCCTCCATGACAGCCCTTAATGGATTTCCTCACTGGCCAACAGGCAGGGCACGCTTGAAGGCTCAGCTGTGTCTCATAATTGTCTAAGTACAATGGCCACATCTCAGATGGAAATTGTTGCATGAGCTATTTTAGGGTCAAATTTAAGGGAGACCGACTTTTAAATGAGGGTTTAGGAAAGAGGTTAGGGAAAGGGGAGAACCAGGGATGAGAGAACCAGGGAGTAGGCTTTTTTTTTTTTTCTTTAGTATTTATTTACTAGGCTGCAGCAAGCGGGACCTTTGTTGCAGCGGGGTTGGCGGGGGGAAATCTTTAATGGGGCCTAGTTTCCTGACTGGAGAAGGTAATGGCAACCCACTCCAGTACTTTTGCCTGGAGAATCCCAGGGACGGGGAGCCTGGTGGGCTGCCGTCTATGGGGTCGTACAGAGTCGGACACGACTGAAGTGACTTAGCAGCAGCAGTTTCCTGACCAGGGATGGAACCTGGGCCCCCTGCATGGGGAGTGCAGAGTCTTAACTGCTGGGCCATCAGGAATGTCTCAAAACTACTTTTAAAAATCAATTATATATGGAATTTAGAAAGATGGTAATGATAACCCTATATGCAAAACAGAAAAAGAGACACAGATGTACAGAACAAACTTTTGGACTCTGTGGGAGAAGGCGAGGGTGGGATGTTCTGAGAGAACAGTATTGAAACAAGTATACTATCAAGGGTGAAACAGATCACCAGCCCAGGTTGGATGCATGAGACAAGTGCTCAGGCCTGGTGCACTGGGAAGACCCAGAGGGATCGGGTAGAGAGGGAGGTAGGAGGGGGGATCGGGATGGGGAATATGTGTAAATCCATGACTAATTCATGTCAATGTATGACAAAACCCACTACAATATTATAAAGTAATTAGCCTCCAACTAATAAAAATAAATGAAAAAAAAAACAAAACAAAACAATGAAAGCAGCAAACCTGGTGGCTCAGATGGTAAAGAATCTGCCTGCCATGCAGGAACCTGGGTTCAATCCCTGGGTCGGGAAGATTTCCTGGAGAAAGGAATGGAAATCCACTCCAGTATTCTTGCCTGGAGAACTCCATGGACAGAGGAGCCTGGCAGGCTCCAGGCAATGGGGTGGAAAGAGCTGGGCACGACTGAGCGGCTAACACACAAAGCAGCAAAAAAACAAATTAAAAACCCACAAACCTTTATAACGTTTTTATAAAGAAATAGTATATGCATGAAGCCAGCCCACAGAGCTGTGTGTCAAGTGAATTGGACCCAGGGAGCTGTTTCAAATCTGGGATGAGGGACAGGCATGAGGCAAAGGGAGCTAGGGTTTACCGAGAGGCAGCAGGCACTTCGTTGGCACTTATTCCTATCACCATTCTGAAAGTGACTCCATCCAAAAGATTAAGTGCTTAGTCCAAGAAGTTAGGAGTTAAGCTCTAGTCTCTTTAATTCCCAAAGTCAGCGTCATTCCACTGCACAGACCTGGTCCCCTCATGTTGATTCTCAGTAAGGATACAGTCAGTCCTTTGTCCAAGTGGTGTGCAGGACACTGTGGCTTCCAGGTCAGGCGACTGGACAAGCCACTTATTGAAGCCAGCCCCATCCCTACCTCTACTCCTCCCCCGCAACACCTCTGGCCCCAGGGAACAAATGGAGACAAACTGAGATTCCCCTCCTGACTCCTCACACCTGTGCCCCATGTTGGTCAGGAACGAACCATGCAAGGCCAGTACTGCCACTTGGCCACCAGGGGGCGCTAGATACTCATAAAATCCCTGAGATTCCCGGGAAGGACCCTGTTTGAGCTGA
Organism: Dama dama; assembly: GCF_033118175.1. Lineage (NCBI taxonomy): Eukaryota > Metazoa > Chordata > Mammalia > Artiodactyla > Cervidae > Dama > Dama dama. Next base: position 30,000,420 of record NC_083713.1, on the reverse strand, counting down.
TTGAGAAGGAATACAATCTCTCTACCCCTGAGAAATATCGCTTCCAACGGATTAAAATCTACCGTTTCAAGACGAACTCACTTCTTCATTTCATTGCTTTTCCTACTGAAGAATTCCTCCTTGTAGACTATCTAAATCCGATATGCTATAGTTTTGTGCTGTGAGAACACCATAAAGAACAGATTCCCTCTGTTGGATGGAAAGCTATCTTTCTCCCAGCCCCACTATTGCTGGCTTCTAGGATAACCCAGAAGCTTCTAGGGCTTCCCTTGTGGCTCAGATGGCAAAGAACCCACCTGCAATGTGGGAGACCTGGGTTCGACCCCTGGATTGGGAAGATCCCCTGGAGAAGGGAAGGGCTACCCACTCCAGCATTCTTGCCTGGAGAACCCCATGGACAGAGGAGCCTGACTGGCTACAGTCCATGGGGCCACAAAGAGTCAGACACGATTGAGTGACTAACACTCACAGGATAACCCAGAATAACACAGAAAACAGCCAATGATGGTGATCAAAAACTCTACAAGGCATACAAGAAAAACACCCGCAATCTCCAAAGTCCTGTGCCTCTCTGGCGCCCCCAGCTCACGTGCTTACGTGTCTTTAGGAAGAAAGGAGCGTGGACAGGGGAAGTCTGCTCCTTGGAGATGGTGTCTTTCATTTCATCCCGGGGAGGACCGGAGAAGCAGCAGAGAGAAGCAGAGGGAAGGGCAGGGTGCTGTCCTTCTTAGCCTCTCACAGAGGCCCCAGGTGCCCCCTTTCAAAGCTGGGCTCTTGGCAACAAGCCTTTGAAATAACCAAGTGCTGGCAACACAGGTTTGACATGAATATGCAAATCAGAATATTCAAGTCTCCCACTTCATGCTTTTGGATCTTTTTAAAAATCCAGCCACTAACCGTGACTAACAAAAAAGAAAGAAGAAAGAGAAAGTAGCCTGACCTTCACTTGGTCTCTCCCACTGACCTCCTGGTGCTGGAGCCAAAGCACTTTTCAGACCAGAGAGAAAGATGGCTGGAGTCTTGACAAGAGGCCGGGACCACTGCTGTACTAAAGGCATTTTGCCTCCCCTTCTCACGAAAGCTTGGGAATGGATAAATGGGCCCTACGAGGTGCTGTCAATCAACCTCAGTGCTCTATTTTTGTCACTCCTAAGATGGACAGGAAGCGAAAGTTTGCTACAGAGCCCCCATCAGCGTATTAGGGGAAATCTTAATGAGTGACTTAAGTCTGTAGACTTGCCAGGCTGCTAATTGTGCATATCATTTCTTCACAATCCCTCCATCCTGTCACTTTGGTTCCAATAATGACTTTGGCTCCCCGGTTTCTGCCTTTGTTTGCCTGCTCCCCAGAGATGCGCCTGGAGGGGGCCCCTCTGGAGCAGGCACGTCTCTGTAACAAGATGTGACAATGAATTTGGGGAATTCTCTGGCTAAGCATAATTATCAACAAGAATCTGGCATCATTATCCACTGCTTTGCGGAGACCCAGAGTGAGTGCTAAGTCTCTCTTGCTCCTCCCTCTCTGAGGTCTGGGCACACAGCAGGTGATGAGTGATTAACTCAGGGGCAAGTCCACCCTGCCTGTGGGGGAAGACACATTTAGATAAAGCCGGAATCAGCTGTCAAACCAAACCTAATATAAACAGCTGCATGGTACAGAGACAAACAACAAAAAAAAACTTTAGTTCCTGGAAGATAAATTACCCCATGTTCAAAATTCCTGGCACTCTTTGAAAGGAATCAGAGTTTGTAGATATTTCTTTGCCTTGGTATCCTTGGGAAGCAGGGGAATTCTGTTGCAGGAGATGTAGGGCAGAGACTAGGCAGAGACATGTTGTATCTGCTAGTGCAGAATCAGGGCTTCCCAGATGGTGGTCCTGGTAAAGATCCCATCCACCAGTGCAGGAGACATAAGAGACATGGGTTCGAACCCTGGGTCAGGAAGATCCCCCACAGGAGAGCACAGCTATCTCTCCAGTATTCTTGCCTGGAGAATCCCATGGACAGAGGAGCCTAGAGGGCTACAGTCCATGGGGTCGAAAAGAGTCGGATGCGACTTTCATGCCCTTGCCTTTGGTGTGAAACACAAAGACTTGTGCACCTTCTGCTGCTGGGGCCACCGCCCCTCCGTGGAAACCTTCTCTAAGGCCTTAACACTTTTTAACATTTCTTGGGTTTTAGCTCCTTACTGAGATGGGGGCGGGTATTAGGAGTCACATTTTTTAAGGGGGGTGGTGGGGTGGGGTGGAGGAGGCCCAGGGACTGGGAATGAACTTCCAGAGGCGTATTAGGAGTTACATTTTTTAAGACGGTGCGGGGAGAGGAGGGGAAAGTGAGGCCCAGGGGCCAGGAATGACCTTCCAGAGGTGGCCCAGAGCAGCAGAGCAGCCCTGGAGAGTCAGGATCTCCTGCCAGCCCAGTGGGCGTCTCCTGATTGAGCGGACATGCTCCTCTGTTCACTACCTTTGGCCTTTGTCCACCCCCACCTCCAGTAAGTCATCTGAGTCCCCTTGGGGCCCTCAAGCCCTCACTGGGCAGGGACACCAACAGCCGTTTTCTGACCATTCCCCCTGATGGAGTGATGCCAGGTGAGTTTGGTGAAAACCACTTGCCTAGATTGGGTTTAGGAATTACCTTTTAACTTCTCTTAGGCAATGTTTAATCCCCTGCACCTTTTCCTTACTGAGGATAATTGGGACATGCTGGCATGTTTTTTGAAGCTAATCAAACAGTTTATGATCTGTGAAAAGACTGCAACGCTCTAGAGAAACACAACGTCTGGACAGCATGCCGGATGCCCACTATATCGGGTCAATACCTGGTGTTTATGTTTCTTTCCTTCCCGTCCTTTGGCAACAATTCCTTGCATTTTTACTGAGGGCGGGGAGAGGGGATGGAGGCAGTGGGAATGACCTGGCTGCTCTTTGGGTGTGTTAGTCTGTTAGTCGTGTCCGACTCTGCGACTCCGTGGACTGTAGCCCACCAGGCTCCTCTGGAGTGGGTTGCCATTCCCTTCTCCAGGGCATCTTCCTGACCCAGGGATCAAACCCTGGTCTCCTGCATTGCAGATGGATTCTTTACCGTCTGAGCCACCAGGGTAAATCGGTTTGCCACTCTAACAAGGCAAGGTTCTATCTTAGGTACTGTGTTTGGTCCATTAACATTGGAGCCATCTGGCTGGCTCCTCACACTCCTCCTCTCTCTTCCTCATTAGGTGGGAGAAGACCCCCAAGCTGAGATCCATTAGAGTAAGTCCCCAAATTTCAAAAGTCATGTAATCCAGAAGTGTCTTTATACAGGTAGCTCCGGTTCTGACAGTAGCCAAGGTTATATCCAGGCAGGGCGGCTGAGGTTCAGGGTCCTTCTGGCGGCCAGGAGGCTGCTGGGCACCCACAGTCCTGCCAACTGCCCTGTTCCCAGCACTCCCCGTCCCCCAGGGGACCAGATCAGCCCTCGGCTGCTGTAGAAGGATCTGTCATCTTCCCATCCACCCCCACAACGTAACATGGCCCGGTCACTGCTCGCCCAGGCAAGGACCCCTCCCACCAGCACAATCAGTCTTTGAGGGCTGCTTAAGAAAGGACTTCCCTCTCTGGGTTTCCTTAACACCCCTAGTGTTGCACATCTTCCTGTGGCCTTCTGTGCTCGTTTTATAAGTGTCTTTCCCAGGACATGTGGCCAGAGTGCCCTTAGGAACATGGCTGGGAGAAAATATGAACACTTTGATGGCCCCTCTCAAGATGTTCCTTAAAACTCAGCCAACCTCTGGACCAGCTGGTGCATGGCCGTCTCTTCAAGTGAAGTTCTGCCCCTACTAGAGCACTTCCTAGCACGTCAAGGAGGTGAAAGCTCTTTGGCCTCCAGTTTGCAATTGGAAACCAATTGGAGACCCTCCGATTTATTCAAGAATTCAAGAATTTTCTGCACTGGAACCGACTGTCAGCCCGAGTCTGCTTCCATTCTGCCTGGTGGTCTGTGAGGTCTCTAGTATGCAAGCAGATCTCCCCAGTAGGCTCCGTTCTGGGAGAGAGAAGAATACAGAAGAGGGAAAAAGGACTTTCTGCTTTCCTGGCAAATTTCCTAAAACAAACTCAGCACATAATGTCTTTTGGCTCCCTGCCATCCCACCCCCACCCCCACCACCACCCTCTTCTCCAGCACCTAACAGCCACTCTTCAAGCGTTCCAGGATTCCTGCCCTTTGAAATCCTTCAGCTTGGCACCCTGACCTGCACCCCTCTGCAGGCACCAGAAGACTGGAACCTGCCTCCTCAATCCCACGGTCCCGCTCACAGGTCTGCCATCTGCTGAGTCATCGGAGGAACCCAGCCAGTCAATTCTCGACCAAGCGCGAGGGGTGACTGCGCCTGGGCCCTCCCGTGAGTGTGCACAAGAATGCCTGGCACACGTTCAGATCTGGAAGCAGCAGGCTGGAGGCAGACATTCCCAGCAGAGTAACAGCAGCTGTGTTGCTATGCGCGCTGGCTGTAATCCAGGCCGTGTGCTGTGATCGGTCAACTATTTCAGGACCAAGAGCAATGACGTGAGCACGGGGACTATAGCCCCGTGATGAAACGCATGCCCCTGTCCTCGCGAAGCTTACATTCCTCTCATTGTCTCAGTGAGTTTTCATAATAACCTAGGACCCTGCTAATATCACACTGTTTCACTCAGTTAAAAAGAAACAAAAGAATAAAACAAAAACAAAACAAGCCTGAAGTACCTGGAGATTAAATCATGCTTGGCAGGAACAGGCTGGGTAAGTAAGTAAACCAGGACTCCAGGCCAGGCTTCCTGCAATGCCTGAGTCCATGTCTTCAGCACCAGGCTTGGTGGTGTGGGAACCAGAGTTCCCCAGCCCCCCACCCCACCCATCACCAACAGAGATGGGCTCCACAACCCCGGCTTGATGGCCCAGGCTGTTCACACTTCTGTCAGCCCTTCTTCCTTGTCTTCTGAACTCCCAGACTCTTAAGGGGTCCCACCTTCCCACAAGCTGAGGGGTGAGTGTGTTTGTGCTCAGTCCGTCATGCCCGACTCTCTGCAATCCCATGGACTGTAGCCCACCAGGCTCCTCTGTCCGTGAGATTCTCCGGGCAAGAATACTGGAGTGGATTGCCATTTCCTCCTCCGTGGGATCTTCCCAACCCAGGGATTGAACCTGAGTCTGTTGTGTCTCCCACATTGGCAGACAGACTCTTGACCACTAGTGCCACCTGCCCTAAGGGGAGAGTAGGGGTGAAGGAAGGCTAGGAGCCCTGGCTCATATGTGAACAGGGTAGGGCTGGGGAGGCTGTCTTTATGACCACGGCCTCGTGGATCTAGAGGTTTTCTCAAGCCTCCTTGAAGCCACAAGAAGCCATAATTATCAAAGGGGTAAGTCATGTTATAGATCAGTCCATTTCCAATAAAACATTAGAATAGTAGATCCATTCACAAGCTGTTACGTGGAATCTGAAGGACTGGTATATTTTATGAAAAAAAATTAGAAAATATAAATTTCCTTTGCAATCCAATATGAAACATGCACACTCACTAGTCAAAGAGCTAAGACACAAGTGGACACCTAGAGGGACCACGCTTCCCGCGAGGTCAGAAAGTAGACTCACTAAGTGAAGCAGTCTCAAGCTGAGCTTCTCAGGTTGCGCTGGTGGTGCCAATGCAGGAGATGTAAGAGATGCAAGTTCTATCCCTGGGCTGGGAAGATCCCCTGGAGGAAGGCATGGCAACCCACAAGGAGAATCTCATGGACAGAGGAGCCTGGTGGGCTACAGTCCATTGGGTTGCACAGAGTCGGACATGACTGAAGCTCCTTGGCAGCAGCAGCAACAGAACTTCCTAGAATTGAATTTCCATTTACTTCTTTAGGGTGATTCATTGCTCTTCAAAGATGAAAACAAATAAGCCTAGGACACACATGATCTCAGGGATATACCCTCTAATCTATAAGATCAAAATTCCACTCTTTCAGAAGACAGAACGTTTGGTGCCCACTATGGCAACCCACTCCAGTATTCTTGCCTGGAGAGCTCTGTGGACAGAGGAGCCTGGCAGGGTGCAGTTCATGCAGCTGCAGAGTCAGGCACAGCTGAAGCAGGTAAGCAGCGGCAGCTCGGTTTTACATTCTGTATCTCGGGAGGTAATTGGACACATGTGTCACTGTGTCAGCAAAAGGATCCTGACCCAGAAAGGGACTCCCACTCCCTTCCCTGCCCCCTAACCTGGAAGAGCAAGCCCCTCCCTGTCCCCTCAGCCTCCTTCTCTGATCTCATGCCCATCAAAGACTGCCACTGGCAGCTTAGCTGGAAAATAAAACTAACGGAGAAGAGGGGGAGGGAATGTGAGAAGGTGAGCCAGAGGGAGAGGGGGTCAGGAACCTTCCTCTGCAGATTATTCCTGTGTTGGCTGCCCTGCCAGGAGGTCTGGCAGATGGAGGACCAGGCCATCTTTGTTTTCAGGTTGATTCCTCGTTTGTTGAGCGCAACACAGCCCTGGCCAGGAAAATTGTTCTGTTCTATTCCATTCTGACAAATCAAGTATGCTATAGGATATGATGACAGGTGAAAGTTCCAGATCCCTACTAGGGGCCTCTGCACCCAGCCCCGCAGTTGCCAAGGGCCCAGGACTATGGCCTTTGATGGACTTGCCCACAGCCATTGTGCAGCCTCAGCCAAGGATATGGGGGTGTGATAGAGACTGAATATTTGTGTTGGGGGAACCCTAACCCCAATGTGATGGCATCTGAAGGCATGGCCTTTGAAAGGTGATTATGTTGTGAGGGTGGAGGCTTCATGAATGAGACTGTGCTCTTATAAAAGAGACCTCAGAGCATTTTATTCCTTCTGCCATGTGAGGACACAGTGAGAAGACGGCCTCTGTCTGTGAAGCAAGAAGTGGGCTCTCACCAGACACTCAATCTGCAAGTGCCTTGATTTTGAACTTCCCAGCCTCCAGAACTGAAATCAATCAATTTCTATTGTTTGTACGCCACTCGGTCTATGGTATTCTGGTATAGTGGCCTGAACAGACTAACACAGGGTGGTTGGTGACCAATGCCTGGCTGATGAAGAGACCAAAGGCTTGGCCCCAGCCCCAGTTAAGGATGACTCAGAAGGACCATTCGCAGCTCCAAAGCATCCCATACCATTGGCTGAGGCCTCCATGGCAACTGCATCTGAGTTGAGCTTCTTCCTCTGCCCAGCCTGCCTTTGTCCACCCATCCTTATGACCGTACACATGGCTTTTCACAATATTCGTGAGGTCCCATAATATTAATATTTAGTTTCTTAAAGGGATAGATCCAAGCATCTTTCATATATATATGAGAGGATAAAGGGAGTCTTCTTTCCAATTCCTTCAACTTACACATGAAGTGTTTAAAGGAAAAAAAAGTGTGTGAGTGGAAAGGGTATAGGTTTCCTATTAATTTGGATCTTTAAAGAAATTCTACTACCATGGACGTCTCTCCACCGTGAATACAGCTATGCTACATCACCGGGCCTTGGGGTGACCCTGCTTGGAGACAGACAGGTATGGGAGGTGGCTCCAGAGTGTCCCCTACTTCACATGAATTGGGACAAAGACACCCCCTAGTGTCCAGTCTTCAGTGAATCTCTCCGGTCATCATAAGGGAAAACCACTGGGTTGTGAAATTTCAGAAACAGATGGGAGCTTGGAGGTCATTCCACCCAGCAATATCAAACCCAGAGCCTATAGACTTTTAAAGAGCAAAAATGGAGCGCTTCAAGTTATTTTCAATACCTTTAAAGCCATATTACATGGCTTACCCTTCAATAGCCTCAGCTAACAGGCTTGTCAATACCAATAAGTCAATTTACTCATGAGCCCAACAACTCATCAAGCAGCTGCTAGATGTTAGACCCTGAGGACACAGAGGAGAATAAGGCAGATAAACTGCTGCCCAGACAGAGGAAACTGAGTAAACAGACTTATTGCGTGGAAAATGGTGGCTAAGACTAAGAAAGAAAAATAATCCATGGTGGGACACAGGAAAACAGAAGGTGGAAACTAGGTGAAATGGACAAGCAGATCCTCACTGAAACTGAGAATCTGATTTGACGTTTCAAGTATACAGCAAAGTGAATCAGTTACATATATATATATACACATATGTACTCTTTTTCATACTCTGTTCCATTTTAGGTTATTACAAGATACTGAATACAGTTCTGTGTACTATAGGGTAAATAAGTGTTTATTTTACATATAGTAGTTCATATCTGTTAATCCCGTACTCCCAATTTATCCTTCCCCCACTTTTCCCTTTGGTAACTAAGGTAACCTAAGAAAACATAACTTTGTTTTCTGTCTATGGGTCTGTTTCTGTTGTGTGATTAAGTTAAAATGTATTGTATTTTAGATTCTACATTTGGTATTTGTCTTTGTCTGACTTAGTTCACTTAGTATGAAATCTAGAGATTTCTAGATCCATCCATCTTCCTGCCATGGCATTATTTCATTCTTTTTAAGGCTGAGTAATGTTTCACAGTATACATATACCGTATCTTCTTTGTCCATTCAGCTGTCAATGGACATTTAGGTTGTAAAGCAGTGATCTTCTATCCCCTTTTAAGAAACCACAAAAAGCAGGCAACTTTCTGAGATCACATCGCTAAATTTTGACCAACCTAGAATAAGACTTGGGTCTCCTCCTCCCTGGAACAGGACTCTTTGCGTTACATTGTGTTTTAGGTAGCGATGAACTGGAAAGCAGTACCGGCCAAGGTTAGAGATGTGGCTCCGGGTTGAAGCTCCTGGGTTCAGAGGTTGGCTTTGCCACTGCCTTGCTGAGCCATCCTGAGCAACCTGTTTTAATTTCATGACTCAGTTTCCTCCTCCGTAAAGTGAGGATGCTAATAGCAGTACCTCCCTCAGCTTGGTGTTCCCCCTAAACAAGAGCCTGTGTGCAGAACAGCACTTGCTAACTGCCCTGCAGACCCCCCAGCTATCGCAGGCCTGGGCTCCTAGCCAGCCTAGTCTCAAAAGAGCTTGAGTGGCAGGAGAGGGGTGGAGCCTTCCCACCTACATAAAGGTGAGCTTTTAGTGATGCCTCATTCCCTCTCAATCATCTTTCTGGAAGAGCATGAGGTTAATTCTTCAGATGTCTTTTACACAACATTTAACCATTCTGTTCAGTGAGAAGCCTTTATGAGTCCTAGGAGCTCAGAAGAAAAAAGTCAAGACACAAATTTAAATGACACTTGATTGTGACCAACTAAGCTCACATGCATGAACCCTGAACCATCTGGCGACGTAGGCCAAAGACAGATGTGTTTGTAAGAGCACACTCCTTCCACTGGAGGTTCAGGATTTGATGGATTTCTTTCTTGCTGTAGCCTTTAGCTTTTTTTCCATTTATTTCCTTAGCTAACATTTGTGTGTGTGCTTAGTCACTCAGTCATGTCCGATCCTTTGCGACCCCAAGGACCGGAGCCTGCCAGCCTCCTCTGTCCATGGGGATTCTCCAGGCAAGAGTACTGGAGTGGGTTGCCATGCTCTTCTCCAGGGGATCTTCCCAACCCAGGGATCAAACCCGGGTCTCCTGCATTGCAGGTGGATTCTTTACATCTGAGCCACGAGGGACACCCAGCTAACATTTATTCAGCACTCATTACGTGCCAGGTGCTATGTTAGGGACTATGGATAGAGAAATGAAAGCTGGTAATGGTCCCTGGGACACTGACATGGGTTTGGAGAGAAAGAGAAACAAGAAAAAGGATTATTAAATGTGCACCAGGACTAGAATGGAGGTGAGCTTAGAGGGTCCTGTGAAGGCAGAAAAAGGGTGTGCATCTAGCTTGATTAAAGAAAGACACACAAACACACACACACGCACGCACACACACACACATACCATCCCTCCCTGCCCAGGAAATTACAAATAACAAATAACAATTAGGGTAGGGTTAGCTGTCTGAGCTGTTTGACTCCACCAAGCATTTGAGGCAGAGCTCAAGAAAAATCATTTAGGCTGCTTTTCACATTTTTCTGCCTCTTTTGTTTCTCAGAAACAAGAGCCTTGCAGGGTCAGACACAGCAGGAAACGCACCAAGAATATTGAGCCTGTCCTGGTAGATTTATTTCTCCACAGAATAAATCAAGGCATTGGTTCATTCTATATTTAAATGCTAATGACTGCGTGAAGAAAAGGTTAATGCTGGTGGGCACAGCTGGGCTGTGCCTCCTTCACAGAGGGAGAAGCCAGCACCCAGCTGGGGAAGGAGCACCCAGGAGCCAGCCCAGCATAAGGAGGTCCCTCGTGGGACTCTTATTAAATCACAGTGGCGTTAACTGAAGGCAGAATACTAACACACAGGGGCCAGAAGGGCACTGACCTGAATCCAGTAGCGTACAAGTCACTGAAGGCTTCCTTTGAACTGGAAGTTTTTAGAGGCTTTAGGAAAGGTTTTTAAGACTAGGAAGTTGTTGGGCTGTCAGCGCAGGGTAGGATGGGGATTGAGAGGGAGTTAGCTGGGGTGGAGGGGGGCAGCGTATTTCCTCGCCAGCCTATGGGAGGACTCAATGTGACACAGGGGTGTGGAGTGTGGTCTCAGGGGCTGGACTGAGGAAGCGTCTCAGATCCAACACTTAACACCTCTAAGACTTTGTGCAAGTTATTTAACCTCTCTTACCTCAGTTTCCTCATCTGTAAAATGGGGATGATAATAATCTACTTCATAGAGTTGCTGGGAGCATTATATGAGTTAATACTTGGAAAGTGCTTAGAAAATGTCCTGACACATAGGAAACCTTCAGTAAATACCTGCTTTTATAGTTGTTGTTGCTGGACAGTGTAGCTTACTAACAATCCACAGAAATAAAATGGAGGAAGTAAAAGAAAATTTTTCCTAGGTCATGATCTTGTGCCAAAGCTTGTTGTTTTGTGCTTTATCATTTACACAAAATCATTGAATTATTTTATGACTATAATTACCAAAATATAATTTTCTAATTTTTAAATTAAAAGTAAAAAAGCAGCTTGCTCTCTGTGGTTTTATCTTTCTATCTGTCCCTCTGTTTTCTGGTCTGTAAAATGGTGCAATAGTACTTTCAGTATAAGGCTTCCAGAATTAAATGAGATACTTCACATAAAGTGCTCTGGAATATTAGCTATTACTATTTGATACCATTCCATGGTACCTAGTAGATGCTTGTTCAACATTTGTAGAATGAATGAGTAAATACTGTCCTCTTAGTGTCCCTATGGAATTTGTTATCTTCTTCTTTTTTTTTTTTTTAAGATAAGAAACAGAAATTTAGAGGAACTCAACAGCTTTTACAAGGTCAGCCAGCTAGTTAGGGAAAGAGTCGTGGCTCCAACTCTACTTCACCTTCCCAGATAAACCAAGGCGGCCATCTGCTTAAGTTATTGAGTGGTGGCTTTGCACTCTGAGCACCACGGCTCAGCCCATTCTGAGAAGTAATTCCTGTGTCCCTCATAGGAGACTAGGGCACTTCCTGCTGGTCTGGGCTGAGCTGAACTGTTTCCTGCCCTCCTTTCATGGGCCCTGACACAGTCAGAATATCAGAAGGAATACCATGCCTCAGTGATTTTCAAAGCCATTACAGGAAGCCATCTAAGGCCATCTTGGAAAAACAAACAAATAAAACAGCTCCAGATGTCAGATAGATGACTAAAAATCCAAATTTAAAATTTTACGTTATATATATCTTACCACAACTAAAAAGTAAATCCAGGTTTAACATGAAAAGAATTGAAAATCCTAATTAATTTATTTTACTTCTAGGTTCATCTGTTCTTTCATCCAGAGCCCATTTAAGGGCCTCACATCTCATCAAAGTCTGCAGGATGCCAGCGGCTCATCAGAGGTGACTTCCTGCCAGCCTTACTCTCTGACTAGGGTCCCTTCATGTGCCTTAGGAAACACTCCGTGGGCCTGGGATCCCATGATAGACCCCCGTGGCCTTGGCTCTACAAAGGATGTTTGCGGGAATTTCCTGCAAAAATAAACCCCTGGTGGCAACTTTCAACCCTGAAACTTACTGGCAGGCTTTCAGATACTTCAAAATAAGAAAAGATTTTCTAAAATGTATCTCTTTGATAGCTCACCTAGAGAGAGACAGCATTTGAGGATAAAAACTAAGAAGCTATAATTGAAGCTGACTTCTTTGAAGTTGATGTAACAGGCTTACAACTTACTGAAACAGCTGCAGTGATTTTGAATTGAACCAAATTCCAAATTAAGACTGAAGTAGAGAGAAGTCATTGAACTTGAAAACCAAAGAATTTAGCAATAAACTTGTCCAACCACTTCACTTTCCAGATAAAGTTACTAACCATCAGGGAGGTGAAACAACTGATCCAAGGTCACACGGCCACTCAGAGGTTCACTCTAGGAGAGGGGTCCCTTGCCCATATGACTGTCGTCTCTGTTTTCACGAGGCCCTGAGTGAGGGCCAATGACAGATAGATGGACTTCCTGAGCCCAGAGTCCAAGCATCACCTTCATAATGTGGGGAACATTTCTGTACAGCAAATAGTAACGTCTCTGTTAACCTCCACTAAGTGAATTCAGTCCCTTGAAAATTTGGAAAACAGTGGCAAAGCACTGTTGCCAAGAACAGCTCAAGATCGTTTATCCTTTAAATTTTGAATTTGAAAAAAGAAAAAAACTCGACAAATGAAAACTTAGAAGCAATAAATATACAATTGCACTCTTGGAAACAGACTGTATCCCACTCATCTTGGGGTAAAATCTCTAATATCAGGAAGACTCAGGATGTTCTTATCTCCTCTTCCCTGGCCTCTAGCAGGCCTCTTGAGGAATCACAGCCACAGTGGAGCTCAGGGAAACTAGGAGAGCATAATTAAAGTCCTCTGGAGTCTGGAAACATGGGAAGAGATAGAAGAATGGGTTTTAAATATATTCTATCAAATTCCTACATAAACCAGTTCTTTAATTCAGCAAAGCCCTGCATATGGGACACCGCAAAAACCTGGGCCATGTTCCCCAGGCTGTGATGGGTGTGTGAGCTCTCCCTTTCTCAACCTTGGGATTCCCATCTTTCACATCCAGGGTTCTTTACTGCCTTCCCATTACTCTTGCATGACAATAAAATGAGACTCTACATTTTATCTACACTCCAGCCTCATTGCATACAAGATCTATGCATTCTTCCACAGGCCTGGAGAAAATCTTGACCACCCCTATAATATCCATCATTAAAAAAAAAAGATTAGTCACTTCTATTTAGATTAGTAATTCTATCCTTAGCATCATGTTAAAATCCCCAAGGAGCTTGTAAAGGTACATTTCCTGGAGAACTTCCTGGCTGTCTATGGGCTAGGCCTCTGCACTTCCCTTGCAGGAGGCACAAGTTCGATCCCTGGTCAGGGAACAAAAATGCCACGTGCTGCATAGTGTGGCCAAAAGTAATTCATTAATTAAACATGAAATTGCATTCTGTAAAGATTTAAAAAATATGTTTCTGTTTTAAAAAATAATTGTATTTACTTGTTTATTTTGGCTGTGCTGGGTCTTTGTTGTCATGTCAGCTTCCCTCTGGTTGCGGGGAACAGGTCTACTCTCCGGTTATGGTGCAAGGACTTCTCACTGCAGTGTCTTCTCTTGCTGCAGAGCATGGGGTCTAGGGTACCCAGGCCTCAGTGGTTGCAGCTCCTGGGCTCCAGAGCGCAGGGTCCGTAGTTATGGTTCACAGGCCTGACCACTCTGCAGCATGTGGGATCTTCCCAGACCAGGGATTGAACCCATGCCCCCTGCATTGGCAGGCAGGTTCTTTACACTGTGCCACCTGGGAAGCCCAAAATACATTTCTTCATTTAAAAAAAAAAAAAAAACTCTTCCCTTCTCTTCCATTTACTAAATGATCAACGTCATGACTCCTGGGGATTTGGAGCTTTGTGCCAGGCACTGGGCTGTATATACTCTCTACACATTGATGCATTTTCACACTGAACTCTCATAGCCCGCCTCTGTTTTCCACAGAAGCAGCAGCTGAGGCTCAGTGATTAGCAGCAGGAGGATGGCCTAGCCCCTGTGATGGAAGTAATTGGTTGGGAAACTGTGCTCTTAGCGAACGACGATCATTAGGGGATGTTAATTATCAGAGGAGCAGAAATATGAGCCCTTCCTCTCTACTCTGCAAGAGATGGGACAGCATCCGATGACTATATTGTTAGCCAAGTGGACTCAGTGATGTCACATAATTTCTGCAGACCTGTTTGCTTTGTCTCCTATAGTATATTCCAGAATATCATGGACACAAAGTGAATGCAGACACGTGGTTGATTTTCAAACAAAATGTTCTGAATTCACTTCCAGGAAGAGGCACGTAATTGGTGTGACTAAGAGTCCTCCACAAAGCTGGTAACTTCCAGGAGTTGACAAGCCTAGTGATGTTTTTTTGATCCTCACCTTGAGATGGCCATGGTTAGGACCACTGGAGGCATGAGGCAATGCTCTCCAGAGCTGGCCTTCCTCTCCCAAGGTTTAGACACCTTCCATATATGTCCAACTTCTTTTCACTGTAAATCAAATACACTCCAAGATAAAATTAGGTTTTTTTTAAAAAACGAAAACACGTAATCATATGTCATCTTCAGTATGACTTGTGGCTTGATGAATGCAGAAAGGAAGACTGAAGAGAGGCTGAAAGTTCAAGGGCAACCCAGGGCTCCAGGCTGTGGGGCCAGGCCTCTTTCTAGAATGTACATCTATAACCAATTTCCTCAGAACCCTCCCTCACCCCAGGGCCTAACTAGCTCTCATTTTTGAGCCAGCCTGACGTACTCTATCTCAAAAATCAAATATTAGTGATCTTTCCCTAACTCAGAAAAAAAAAAAAGCCAAGAATTAGTGGATGAAATTCCCCACTAAAAGTTCTCCTCTCACACATTTTCCTTAAACTCATAGTTACTGTGTCCATTCATCTGCAACTGAATGCTGGTAAGAACATAGGCAAGTGAGTGAGTGAGTGAGTGAATGAATGAAGGAGAAAAGGGATAGTACTAAAAAAAAAAAATCAATGGGAAGCTCTGGACAGATGCCCAGTGTGATCCAGCAGCTTCCCATGGACAAACCTTATCGTGGTTGTGATTTTACACTGTGCAATAACACATTTCTGCCGGTAAAATTGTTTCCACTTCATGTGACTGTTTTCAGTCACTAAGTCGAGTCCGATTCTTTGTGAACCTATAGACCGCAGCACGCCAGCCTTCCTTGTCTTTCACTATCTCCTGGAGCTTGCTCAAACTCATGTCTATTGAGTCAATGATGCCATTCAACCATCTCATCTTCTGTCACCCCTTTCTCCTTCCACCTTCAATCTTTCCCAGGATAAGGGTCTTTTCCAATGAGTCAGCTCTTCACATCAGGTCGCTAAAGTATTGGAACTTAAGCTTCAGCATCTGTCTGTCCAATGAACATTCAGGGTTGATTTCCTTTAGGATTGACCTGGCTTCATGGGATGTGATACTGAGTCACATCAGCTTTTCCATCATCTAAACAGCACCCTGTTTCCCGATCTCCCCCTCTCCCCGCCGCCCCACACACCTGGCATAACTTCTCTCCAGGAGAGAATAAAGCAGGGGCAGGACCCCAGCTGGGAGAGCCAACCAAGGAGGGGTGACCCACCCACTGACCGTCTGACCAGTGCCAGCTCACATGGGCGAGGACAGACACGCAGCAGCACGCTTTCTAGGTCCTTCCCAGGGAGACCCAGACATGAAGCTAAGCAGGAAATTAATTCTCATTTTTTAAATCCCCCAGATTATTTCTTATTGAGCTTAAGGCCCAAGACAAATACCAAAGGTGGAAATCACAACCGTTTTGGAATTCCCTTTTACTGTGACTTCGGGCTGATATGGCTCACACACCCCACTGGAGCCCAAAGCCCAAGCTGAACAAAATCCTCTCCAGCTGTGACCCTGCTGCTGCCTTCCCATCACCATCAGATCCGAGGTGGGAAACTGGCTGGGGTCCTAGGGTGCGAGGAAGGAAAGGGGAGGGGGGCTGGATGACTCTTTAAGGCAACTGAGGGAGCTGCCTGCCCAGAGTTCAGGTGGAAACCTACACTTTATCCTGCTGTGTTCACCACCCCCAGGCCAGTTTCAGGGCTACATGACCTGTGGATTCCTCTTTCTTCTCCTCCCCTCTTGAACCCGGGGCATTCCTGGTTCCCTGATGCCTAGCGCTCAAAGTTCCAAGCTCCACGCACAGCAAAATACAACCAATTCATGACCTGGGTTTATAAAGCACACAGAAGAAGTCTGATAAAATACACCTTTATTAGAAAATTTTCAGCAGCATCATTTCCATTTGCTTTTCTAATCAAAGTACATTTCAAAATAATTACAATAAGCACTCAAAATATGAGCAAAAAAATATTTCGAGAACTCGGGAATAAAATCATCAGTAGTACATGTTTCATTCATCCATCTGTCCATTCATACACTCATTCATTCATTGTTGTAAAATGTGCATTATTAGCACAGAGAACTGGGAATGCTACCTAGTGTGGAACCTGTGTTCCTGCCACAGTTCCGGCTGTGGAGACTAGAGTCTAGATTCAGGAGGAAGGCTAGACTCTGCAATACATTCTGATACAAACGTATGATTTTGCTAAAGGACCTAAGCAAGGCTCAATAAGAATGGTTTCCCTTTCTATTCATGTTCAACTGAGAAAATAAATAGTCGTTATAAGGAAATTTTTCACACAGAGAAACACAAAATCCAGCTGGCTTTGCTTTGCTGGTATTTGCTTTGCACCTTCCTTTATGAAGACAGATTTGCTTTTCATTCATTCAGCTCCAGTTTCTAGAGTAGGTGACCACCTGAGATGCTAGGAAAGGGTGTCGGTCACCCTATGGTCCATCAAATGAAAGTTCATGTGACTAGATTACAAACTCTTTGCTGGATACTTAGACTTAAGGACATGAGCTTTTTCTCAGACATTGACATAAACATGTTGACTTGGTAGCTAGGGAGATAATAGGAAACAGAGCTCTGGTTGGACAATGCCAACATGCAGAAGGGTGGAACTGAATAGTTTCTTCAACCTTCTGTATCACCTGCATCTCCACGGATATGCTATTCATCAGGTCAAATTGAACACTACATGCTGATGTGTGAAAACGGACCCAAGAGTGGGGCCTGGATTCCCTTCCTTGATAATTCTATAGGGTCTTAGGGTGGTGCCTCTTCTTCTGACATTGCTAAAGGCCTCGAGTCAATTCCTTTCTTCAGTGGATCACTGAATGTAATGATCACCAACCAATTCAGCAGATACTTTCATTAGCAAATTTAATGATGTGATAATCTTTCCAAAATTTACAAATGTACAATATATTTATAGCATTACCTTCAGAGAGTTTCAGTGCAAAGATATACATATAGTACAAGGTGATAATTAGTTGTAAAAATATGAGATGAGTAAAAAAGACACACAAGGCATTGTTTTCACAAACAGTACCAACTACAGGAGTATAGGGGGGGAAATATATTCTTTTAATAAAGTACTGAATGTTAATTTTTTTCATCTGTTTGTAAAAAAAAAAATGTGCAAAAGTGTGTTTCTAATTATTCCCTAAATAGCCAGCACAGTTATGCCTCAGAGTCTTCTTTAACAAGATTTGCAGTATCTTTAAATGTGTCTTCTGTTGCACTATAGCCTGGAGTTGAGCCTTTTTTCCAAGAAACCTTAGCAGGAGGAGAAGGTGATGGAGGTGGGGTCACAGCAGCACTGACCTTTGGTTCATTCTCCATCTAAAACCACAAAGAAACAAGACTCTGTCACTTATTTCCAACAGGATGGAAAATGGTTTTGTGTGGAGAAGACAAATTATGGCCAATTTGCTCAGAATAATCTGAGTACATGCCCGATTTAGCAAGTTAATGCTAAGAAAGAATGCCTGGGCTGAGAAAAATTGTTAACAATTACCTCAGAATAGAATGGATTTTCAAAGTTGGTATTTTGTTTCGGTTTTCTTTTGAAGATATTCCATTTTGTTGGCTAAAGGAAAAAGAGGAAACAGAAAATTTTCGGTAATGGAATTTTTTGTTTCTTCCCCCCAGCCTAGGTTTTAAAATTTCCTCTTACAGAGGGAAAAAGCAATTTGCAACTTGGGACCACATGACCTGGCCCATGCAGGAAATTGTTCAATTCTCCCATGGGTAGGCCCTGAAGAGTCACTGAAACTCTCTGGGCTCTCATCATCTAATAATCTCAAAACACTTGCTTGATCCGAAATGTATAGTTCACAGAATCTGTGCCCGAGAATCTAGAAGTTTTGACAGAGACAGGCAAGAGATTTCTTCAGGGGCTGCCTGCAACTTTAAGGAACAAGCCAGACTGTAACCCTCATCTTGTGTTGATCCTTGGTCAACTCAATCATATTCCGTATCCTGTCACCATTTCCCCCTGCCATTATGATGATAACAAAAACAACTAACAGGGGCTTCCATGGCAGTCCAGTGGCTGCACCTCCAATGCAGGAGCACGGGTTTGATCCCTGATCAAGGAATTCAGATCCCTCATGCCAACTGATTCCAGAACAAACAGTACATAAAACCAACAATTAACAGCCAAAGTATAAACTACAGTAACACAAAACAACACAAAAAATGCAGCCACTTGGAAAGTGAAACCCTCTCTCCTAAATCTTGCATCAATGAGAAATCAAATATGTAACTACAGAATGTTTGGAAGGAAAAAAAATTTTTAGAAACAACTGATGTGAACTGTGAACTTCCAGATGTTCAAGCTGGTTTTAGAAAAGGCAGAGGAACCAGAGATCAAATTGCCAACATCCGCTGGATCACAGAAAAAGCAAGAGAGTTCCAGAAAAACATCTATTTCTGCTTTGACTATTTCCATCCATATCCAAAGCCTTTGACTGTGTGGATCACAATAAACTCTGGAAAATTCTGAAAGAGATGGAATACCGGACCACCTGACCTGCCTCTTGAGAAACCTGTATGCAGGTCAGGAAGCAACAGTTAGAACTGGACATGGAAAACAGACTGGTTCCAAATAGGAAAAGGAGTACGCCAAGGCTGTATATTGTCACCCTGCTTATTTAACTTACACGCAGAGTACATCATGAGAAACACTGGGCTGGAAGAAGAACAAGCTGGAATCAAGATTGCCGGGAGAAATATCAATAACCTCAGATATGCAGATGACACCACTCTTATGGCAGAAAGTGAAGAAGAACTAAAGAGCCTCTCGATGAAAGTGAAAGAGGAGAGTGAAAAAGTTGGCTTAAAGCTCAACATTCAGAAAAATAAGATCATGGCATCCGGTCCCATCACTTCATGGCAAATAGATGGGGAAACAGTGGAAACAATGGCTGACTTTATTTTGGGGGGCTCGAAAAATCACCACAGATGGTGACTGCAGCCATGAAATTAAAAGACACTTACTCCTTGGAGGGAAAGTTATGACCAACCTAGACAGCATATTAAAAAGCAGAGACATTACTTTGTCAACAAAGGCCCGTCTGGTCAAGGCTATGGTTTTTCCAGTGGTCATATATGGATGTAAGAGTTGGACAATAAAGAAAGCTGAGCACCAAAGGATTGATGCTTTTGAACTGTGGTGTTGGAGAAGACTCTTGAGAGTCCCTTGGACTGCAAGGAGATCCAACCAGTCCATCCCAAAGGAGATCAGTCCTGGGTGTTCATTGGAAGGACTGATGTTGAAGCTGAAACTCCAATACTTTGGTCACCTGATGCAAAGAGCTGACTCATTTGAAAAGACCCTGATGCTGAGAAAGATTGAGGGCAGGAGGAAAAGGGGACGACAGAGGATGAGATGGTTGGATGGCATCACCAACTCAATGGACATGAGTTTGGGTAAACTCCAGGAGTTGGTGATGGACAGGGGGGCCTGGCATGTTGTGGTTCATGGGGTCACAAAGAGTCAGACACGACTGAGTCACGGAACTGAACTGAACATTGATTGAGTGCTTACTATTTGTCAGGAACTATTCTAAGAGTCTTGCACATATCTGATTTAATCTTCCCAATGACTCTGCAAGGCAAAGGCTCTGATTATATCTATTTTGCAGATGAGGAAAGGAAGTCTCAGCAAAATCACTGAACGAAATTGTAGGTAGGGGAGCAGGCAATGCCTCTAGGATTCAGATGCCTCAAAACTAAGGAATCCAAAGAGAAATCACCCTGGACTATGATGAACGGCCCCTGTCTTACAGAAAAGCTGCCCATGGTAGAGTGCTGGCCACAGCTCTGGCTGCCAGCTGGAAGGAGACAAGAGAACAGGAGACTGGGAAATAGACCACGCCCTCCTGCAGGTAGCTAAAGTAGCACGTGTGTTTTATGAAGTGTCTCCTGCTCTCTGAAAGTAGAGGGCCAACATGTGAAGGACTAGAGAGCATGTGAATACAGAAGTGGAAGAAGGCATTCACTCACATTTAATTGAGCACCTACTCAGCACACAGCCACCACCAAGGGGAAGATGGAGATACTCAGGTCAAAGCCTGGCCTCTAGTAACCTACCCTTAATGGGGAAGGCCCAAACTCATGGCTTCAGTGTGGAATGGCCCCAAGGACTTGAGTGATTACTAACAAAGGAAGCAGCAGTGATTTTCATTGTTATCTTCTTGGGAAGTCTAATGCATGTCAACACAGCTTTTGAAAATGACAGAACTAAACCAAGGAGTTCATGTTTTTCGAGTCCTTTGAGCAGATTTATTGATGAGAGAGAAAAAGGTAAGCCTCTCTGGCACATTAATGTCAACCTAAGGTCATCCTAACCAAGGGGTTCTATAGCCACTCTGGCTGTTATCTCAGTTCCCAGGAGGCAAAGATCATAGAAAAATCCCTGGACATACCATGGAGGACAGATGTTAGAGGGCCTTAGACTCAACTGATTAAAAAAAGAAAAAAGTAAGAAGAGCCAGTATATTGCAAAGATGGAGATGAGAAAGAAAAGGACTGCAATTGGTAAAGGTCTGCTCTACTTTAGAGAATCTCTCAGTGTTTCTGATTACTGTTGTGCAGGGCAGAGGTTGCCGAATCCCCATCATGTTCCCCTTCCTGCTCAGCTAGGAGAGAGCTCTGTCCAAAGAAGGGGATCACTGGACTTGAGAATATAATGTAGATCTGGCACTGCCACGGGGCCGAATCAGACTTGGGGAACCAACATGTGACATTTAGGTATTCTGGTGTCTGTGGAAAAAGTAGTCTGCAAAATAAAGTTTTCAATGTAGCTTAAAGAAAAATATGCAATTGTTTGAAAATATGAAATATCAAAAATATGAAAGTGGAAATTCCTAAGACTACATTTGTGTGTGTGTGTGTGTATAAGAAGGAATTAGTAAAAGAAAGATGAAAAGGTGGACAAAGGCACCTTTGTTATAAGCTCTCCTCATTAGCATCAATTTAGCTCAACTTTTATTTTGACCTGAACGAGCAGAACAGGAACCAATGTGAAGTGCTGACAATCCAGCATGACTTTGCAGACACTAATTTTGTTTATAGATTATGCAATTTGAGAACAGGGATTATTCTATAAAATGGTAAGATTTCTAACTACTATTGGGCTTTTGTTCCTTCATATAACTTCACAAAAGTCATAGAACCTTTAACTTTCCAGATCCTACTGTTTTCAACTGGAGTGTATGTTTAGGGGCTGAGGGTAGGGGAGGGATCACAATGCGTTGGAGAAAACTATGGGCACTTGGTGGACAGGGGCCAGGAACACGAAAATGTCCAGCAACATGCAGCATAGCTTTGTGCCACAAAGGACTGCCCAACCCAAGATGCCAACAGTGCCCAGAGGTAAAATAGTTGCCCAGAATCAATCAGCTATATCTGAAAGAGCTTCTTCCTATGTGTCTATTAAAACTAATGATATATTATCCATTCATGTAAAGCTTTGTATCAAATTTATTGAATTTCTCTTTGTAGACCACATAGTTTACAAATTTCAAAGGGTCTGCAGACAAGATAGAGAAGCTTCATCTAGTGTTCTTTTATCTTTTACTCTTCGGTATTAAACACTGTGCCTGGCACATTGAGGACAATGATGTTAGATGGAAAGATCAAGCGAGTGTAGATTAGTGCCATCAAGTGGTGAGCATCAGTAACAGTAGAGTAAAAGCAACATGCATTATTAAGGGAACAAAGACATACACGGCAGAAAAATTGCATTGCGTGGGAAAGGAAAAGGTTCTCTATATGTAGCATTGACACGGTGAGGTCTTTACTCATTTTAAGTTGTTATCTCAAATCAAATGCCTCTGATTTGAAGAGGCTGGGTTCAGAAGTATGCCACCCTTCTTTCCTGCTTTGTCTCCCATGTCACAAGGAACATCATACCCAACTCAATGTTAGAATGTAGCTTTACTCAGTAGAATTTTTTCAATTTATTATTTTTAAAATCATCTTTACTAATTGCCTACACATCTTGGGATCTGTGAGCCTATCACAGTCTCTCTAGTTTGCCTAGGATTAATAAACCCAGCAATTCCAAAGTCCTTCCCAAATCCCTTATCATGCCAGTCACTGTTACCTGAGTTTCATCACTTGAGGAAGTTGGTTTTGTGTCTGTAACTAGTTCAGCAGGGTTTATGGGACTGCCGTAGTTTTTGTTATACACTGTTCCAGATTCAGTTACCTGTGTGCATATGGAAGGCCATTATTCAGTTTTCAAAGAATTTTTGCTGTAAAGTTTATCAACTCTTTGATTCTGCTTACCACCTTGCTCCCCCACAAATATGACCAGGCACCATTTTTATACCATGAAAACAGCCCTGTGGTCCAGCAATAAACATCAGTCTCACCTCCCCCAAATCAGGAGCACCAACTACTAAGTTGTCTATCTCATGCCTTATTCTTGGGAGACAAATCCACTCATTACCGATCACACTCTCATTGAGTGATAGCAACTTCTATGGTTTTCTCTACGGCCCCTTATTCCCACTGCTGACTATATTTTTGGTATGAATTACTCCCAAACTCACTGGTGAACCGAGTGTTTTACCTTTGGCTATTTAGAATAAAATTTTTAAAACAAGAAGCATAATGACATTAATACTCCTCTAGATATTTTTTTTGTAACATTCACATGATTCCAAGGTTCCCTCTTAAAAGCACAAGTTACCAGGGATATAGAATTAATAAATTACAGGGTAGAAATTCACCACTTTTCCTGTATTTTTACATTCACCAATTCATTTCTTCTCAAACCTGGAAATGTATTTGTAAATGTGTGTGTGTGTGTGTGTACTAGGCGCTCAGTCGTGCCCGACTTTTTGCGACCCCATGGACTGCAGCCTACCAGGCTCCTCTATCCACGGGATTTTCCAGGCAGGGACACTGGAGTGGGTTGCCATTTCCTTCCCCAGGGGATCTTCCCGACCCAGGGATCGAACCCAGATCTCCTGCACTGCAGGCAGACTCTTTACCATCTGAGCTACAAGGGAAACCCATTTATAAACATGGCCTCATTTTATTTCAAGGGAAAATACCAAAAATCTATTTTATCATGTGATTTAAAATTTTACTATCTGGATGTTGAAGAATCAGGCAAAATGCTTTCGAGATTCAAATATTTCTGTCATGCTAAAATGTACTATATCTCCTGATTCAAAGGAAGTTTAGCTCTAGTGGTTCTGACAAGCAGACGGGCTAACTGACAAGTGACAGGTACTGGCAGTGGCACTGGGACTGCTGACCCGGACCTAATGACGAAATGTCCCTCCGTCCGTCTGTCTCATTTATCGCTCTGCTCCTCTTAAAGATAAGTGAGTAACGGGACTGTACCAAAGGAAGTTTTGGTATCCGTCTACCAAACTCAGAGACCTCTGCACTTTCCAGAAAAGTATGAGAAAGGCGAGCAGGGAAGTCACCTCAAATTACACCCTCATGATACCAGTAAGGACCAGACAGTGTGTGCCCAGTCCCCCAGGCCTCTGCATAATGGCCTGAGGACTGTCCGCTCACTCAGCCCACAGATATTCACAAAGCACCTGTGTGTGCCAGGCACCACGTCCGCCATGCCTCTGAATGCCCTGCCACTCAGGATGAAACTGCTCTTGGCTGGCACCCCCAGAATGGAGGCCAAAGCCCAAGATTCTGATTGTTTTCAGGTCTTCTGTCCTTGGGCCCGTCCTGTGACTGCAGAGCGTGAAGCCAAGGAAGGGACCACCGTGCTTCCTTCCATGGAGGGAAGGCTGGGAGGATGCTAAAGGCACATTATTCCAAAGAACAAGACTCAACAGCAGCAGCAACTGTCAGAAAGGACTGTGGTTTCTCACCGGGGCTGATGTTGGCTGAGCCGCTGTGATGGCAGTGTCCTTGGAGGTGTATGTCGGGTTCTCAAATATTATGGGCGGCTTCCCGAAGTCTGTGGCAAAATGTTCATTCTGATGAAGGATAAAAAGGATTATACCATGCAAGCCTGGTTCACACACAGCAGAAGATGCACTCCTTACAGGAGGTATGTTAGGTGCGTTGCCGAACTGACCCAAAAGAGAACTTGCCAAAAAACGAAAAGCCAGCAGAGACACAAGACCTCCATAAGGCAAACACCGTGTAAAGCAACATAAATGCTCTAACTCATCAGCTCGGGGAAACAAAAACACTCTTCCCATTTCTGAGTACTCTATGGGCAAAGCCACTTGGGGGTTGGCTTTGGACATAGAAGGGTGGGAGGTGGAAGAGAAGCAAAGAGAAGAGGCAGAAGGGGAAAGAAGAATGGATAACACTGCACTTTTAGGCAGGGACAAAAGAGGAAAGATTTGGGGAGGAGGCAGAAGGCTGAGAATGGCTTCCCATCACCGAATATAAACATTGCAGTGGATCCTAGTTCACTCATAAAGTATTTGGTCCTCACAGGAGTGATCACTCTACAGATGGGGATGGAAAGTCAAGCTCCATGCTACTATTACATACTTAGAAGCTGGCAGAGTTGTGATTTGAACCAACCACTGACTTAAAAACCATGTTTATCCCAACACTACATCAGTGGGAAAATATATGAGACTAGGCAACATGTATCTCCCTGCCTCTTCCTTTAACATACAAAAAGTCATCAACTAAAGACAGAATATCATGGTCCCTCTCCCCTGTTTCCCTAAAACATAGATTGTTTTAAGATTTCAATTAAATTTAAAACTGTGCAGGATTCCAGGTCAACAGTGTGACTTACTTCTGGCTCAGGGGTTCATTTCAATTTCATTACTAATGTTTTTAGACACATTTCTGCAACAAGCTCAAAGTTAGGACTTTGTAGAGTGACAACTTTCTTCTGAGGGGCATACTGTATTTCTTTTTTTTTTTTTTTTTCACTAGGTGAATTTTATTCCCTTGTGTTTCTCGGGACTTCCCAGGTGGTCTGGCAGTTAAGAATCCACTTTGTGATGCAAGGAATAGGCTCAATCCCTGATTGGGGGACTAAGATCCCACATGCTGCAGGGCAACTAAGCCCGGGTACCTCAACTACTGAGCCCATGGGCCTCAACCAGAGAGTCCATGTGCCACAATGAAGATCCCGCACGCCGCAGCTAAGACTCGATGCACCCAAATAAATAAATAAATATATTTTCCTTAAGTATTTCTTTGATAAAGCAGTAAAAATGATAACCTTCAAATAGTCATTTTGTAACCACACTCACCATCGCCAGCGATCTGTCAATAGCAGACTCGGGCCCAAAACCAGTTACTCCAATATCCATGTTCACATCATCCCCTGATCTGAAGGTCACCCCATTTCCATTTTCAGAGGATTTCAGATGGCTTAGGCTGAAAAGAAATAATCAAACGTGTCTTGTTATTTTTTTTTTTTAAATCTTTTGCAATAATTGCCTAGCTAGTTTCCTAGCTAACTGCTTACTTCATTGAAAGGCTTGAATCCCACTTTTGAATTTACATATCATGTACAGGAGTAAATTCCCTTGGTCACCCAGAAGTGCTCAAGCACATTCCTGGATGCTTAAGGACCAGGAGAGGGCCAGCCGGGCACTAGGGGAAAGAAAGCCTGGCCCCTCACACAGCTGACGCTGTTCTACAGTGTAACCTGGTAGACACAACCATTTACACTCTAAAATGTGATTTGTACTCGGGCTTTAGAGAAGCAATCGAAGAAGTGACTGCTTTCAGTTCAGCATCTTTTGTTTCTGCAGAGTAGATGAACACTCTAGGATGATTTTTAATTTGAAAAAGAACTAAGTTATTCATGTGGTTACAGATCATACAGATTTCTAAACTCAATATTCCACATAATGAAACTGACCTTGACAGCTTGGGCAGAGAAGGCAAAATGGAGCCAGTTTTCCGATAATGGAAAAATCCGAAAGCGGCTAAAGCAGCAATTACGATGATCAAGATGACTGTCAACAGCACGGATGCCGCTGCCGAAGAGGGAAGAAGAAGCAAATGTATGAACATGAGAAGAAGGAAAAGAGCGAGCTGGCTGAGCAGCAGGGCCTGGGGGTGAGAACCTTTACTTCTTCCAAAACTGAGTTAAACAGATTATAGACAGCACCCAACTGAGGGAGCATGATGCAGTCCCAGATCCCTCATTATCCTTAAAACTTACTTGTTCCTGGAGGAACGCCTTGTGAAAGCCCCATTTCACAATATACTCCCATGTAGCCACTAGAACACCTGAAAGGAAAGGAAGAACCATTCATGAGCTGTTGCTTCCTTAGGTTTAACTCTAATCTGACTATGGAAATTCACTTTCACAGGGAACAGCTATGCCATCTACAGAGTCAGCCTCATCAAATCGACCTACTGGTGTCTTCTCTAATCTATGGAATTCTCCCTTGGAGAGTAAACTCGGAAACCTTCATCGTGCTTTTCCCTTGGACATGCTTTCATTAAATATCTTTGTGCACCATGTGAAGAACTTTCTTGATAATTTCGTTTTCCAAATCTTTAGCCCAGTCTCTTCCTCTGGAGAGCTTGGCACTGAAGCAGTTCTGCTAATGGCTGCTCTCTCACAGTTAAAATCAGCAATCCCAGGTAAGGAGGAAAATTGGGCTATCATTTCTTGCTACCCAAAATGGGGCACACAATTCTGTGGCATCCTCCCAGGAGTGGGGCTTCCCTGGTAGCTCAGCTGGTAAAGAACCCGCCTGCAATGCAGGAGACCCTGGTTCGATTCCTGGGTCCAGAAGATCCCCTGGAGAAGAGACAGGCTACCTACTCCAGTATTCTGGCCTGGAGAATTCCGTGGACTCTATAATCCACGGGGTCGCAAAGAGTCGGACACAACTGAGAGACTGTCACTTTCACTTTCTTTCCCCGCAGGAGTTAGAAATGCAGGATCCCTGTGAATGAGATGGGCAATTTTTCCCAAAACCCCAGGTGATTCTAAAGCACATGGTACTTTGAGAAGCACTGCCTTAGTTCTCTGTGGACTCCCCCACTGGAGGGCAAGCTGATTATAATATGAAAACTGACAAAGCTCTTGTGCTTGTTTTTAAGGGTCTCAAATTCCCCCCAGAAGGGGTAAGACCTACAGTTCAGACCTCAACATTCAGACTTACTTGCATTTGGGGAGGTTATTCTCATCAAAATAGCAACTTCCTCCATTCATACACCTGCATGGAGAAGGCATGCTGATAGCATTTACGATGGCTGCAGAAAGGGAAAGTCACACATGTGTGAGTCAGCCACACTCAGCAGAGCCCCCCAACCTGCAAACTCGTTTCAGCCCAAGCTGGAGTAGGGAGTGGATGGAGTGGGGCAGCTGATTTTCCTCTCTATCAAAACGGTAACTTGCCCTTAAGTCAGATGAATTCCTTTATCAGTAAGGTCTTGGGTACTAACATATATTTGATAGGAGGGAAAAAAGGCAGTTTATAGCAGCCCTCCCCCACCCCCAAATAGTGGAGAGATACTAGATTCCTGAAAACACACACTAATAGTTAAAAAGAACATTGTGGTAAATCTCTTAGGACATTCACATTTTCATCTGAAGTTTTCAGAATGCTTCTTTTCGAACCCAGTTAAACCAAGAGCTCAATTTAGGCACACCCTGAAACATCCACTAAAGGCTCTGAAGCATCAGCAATCCATTGATCAATAAACAGACACAAAGATACAGATCAATAGATGCTTGATAGACAGCTGATAGGAGATCTCATTTTTTAAGACCTTCAAAATTACCCTTGCTAAAGGTCGTAATCTTGCAAATACTTCCCCAGTAGCACTGGGACAGAGTGGGGATAGAGAGAGCGGAAGCGGCGGTTACTTGCTGAGTTCTTGCTCTAAACCTGCAACTTTTCAGCCTGACTGGGAAGAGTCAACAGGCGGTGCCTTGTTTCACTGCTTGCTCCCCCTAGTGGCAGAACATGGTTATGCCTCTTCATTTCCCCAGAATGTGAGCCGCAACATGGGCAGCTAGTGAACAGGATGATGTTCCTATCATCCTTCTCAAGCACTGGGTACTAGTTAGGGACACTAACTAGTTACTAACTACGGCTTTTTAACTCCTTAATAAAGTCACTGAAGAAAGGTCTTGCCAAGAATAGGTCATCTACAGCATTTGGGATGAGAATTAAACCACTGCTTATTTATTTCAGCTTCCATCTGTCAACAGCATAAAGTACATTTTAAAACATGGCCCTTTTCCAGTTGTCAAAACTTTGAAATAAGCAAATGGGAAAAAGAGTGAACTCTATGTCTCCCCTCCGTACGGGATAAGCACCACCCCCCAACCTCTGGAGCCTGGTTTTCCATTTTGAGGAACTCCCAATAGGGCTGAATAGATTCTGGGGTGACTGGGATCCAATATGGGGCAGATTGGAGGATGAGGCCTTATAGAAAATTCACTCTTCAAAATGTCTTTATAAGACAACACAACAGTCGATTTAGGGGCACTGGATGTAAATCTCTACAGATTTTGGCAAACAATTCTCAGAAATCACAGGGACACAAGTCCTGTTTAGCCCCTCCAGTCCCACTCAGCTCTATTCATAGTTTCCAGATCTCCCATCCTTCCTTCCAGCCACCCCCACTCTCTTCTGCAAGAGACCAGTACCCAGGGATTCTTCAGGCTCCTGAAAAAGGTGAAGCCTAGGTAAGGGAATCTACTAAAGATGGCAAAGGAGCTCCCCCCAGCCCCCACGGCTGCCCAGGCAGCATCCCTACCTGCATCACACTCTGTGACGCTCCCTTCTAGAAATCTGGAGCCTTGGGGACAGGCGCAGGTGTATCCCTTAGGTCTCAGAAGGCACAAGTGGCTGCAGATATTTTTACAGCGGTTGGGCACTGGAAAGCAGATGAGAACAGCGATTAGTTTCCAAGGAGGGAATGAATGCTCCAACCAGGGGCATGTCCATCCACTGAGTTGTGGCCAGGTGACGTCTGAGCTCAGGCAGCATCCTGATACCTTTAGGCCACGTGACACCTGACAAATGACCCCCTTTACACTACCCTCCCCTGCTCCCTCACCAACACGGTGCTGTCCCTCCCTGTGCCCTCCACCCCACTTCTGTGCCCCTCACATTTTCTAGTGGCATCACTTATATCCCCTATGGCCCTGGCAAGCCAGCGCTAAGCAACCTGAGATATTTCAAAAGGTCAGTAAGACTCCACTGTTATATCAAGGTTTGTCAATATCCACATCTGGATAGATCCAAAAGTGTGATCCAGTCAAAGCATACAGTGGATGTGATTTTTTCACCCCTGCTCTCCAAAGAGAAGTTTTTCTTCTGGGCTTCAGTTTCATTATTTGCAAGGTTAGGGAATTTACAGCTATGATTATCAGCATCTCCTTTATTACAATTATTGAGGCCCTGTCACAGAAATCCAGATTTAAATCGAATTGGGATAGGGCTCACACGCAGCCATAGAATTCAAGCTGGAACTGGGTTTACTGACAACTGGACCAGAATAGAAAATTGCTGAGCTATGGGTTGAATGGAATAAAGTTTAAAAATCATCTCTGGGTTTAAAGCTTATCTACTGCTTCGGTGACTTGGGCAGATTTCTAGTTCCTTTCCTCACTTCAAAAATGTCCTTTCCCTTTCACGTTACTCCACACAACGATGAAGGATGAGTTAGAACATTTGCCCCTGGCTCTGCCTGCAATGCAGGAGACGGGTTCAATCCCTGGGTCAGGAAGATCCCTTTGAGAAGGAAATGGCAACCCACTCCAGTATTCTTGCCCTGGGAAATCCCATGGCCAGAGGAGCCTGATGGGGTACAGTCCATGGGGTCACAGTGAGTCAGACACACCTTAGCAACAAAGCAACCACCACCACCACCTGAAGAAGCAGGACCCAGAACCAAGAAAATAAGAAGGAAGAATGTAAAAATGCATCCTTCAAGCTTTAAGGCTTAGGCATGCCTAGCTCGGGATGACTTGACTAGCCTGACCTTGCAGTTGTGAAGAGTGGGTAAGACTTCTGATGTCCCTGAAACCTATTATGTGACTTGTCAACCCCACTTACATTTATCAGGGGTCTAGCCCATACTGGATTCTGTGGCCTAAGAGGACATTCCCACACTGCAAGCAACAACAAGGATTGAAGGCTTTTTACTTCATATCTGCTGATGGTGTGCATCATTTCATTTTGTCTCCAATTTTATCTTTCTCTCGTCAAAATGGTTAAAATACACACACACACACACACACACACACCTTTCCAGCACAGGGAGGTCAGCTATTATTATCCACCACCATTTTCCAGAAAGACTATAGCCATTAATTTGAAATAAGGTTTGTGACTACCTGAATGATTATATTTCCGTTGATGGAAGACTCGAACTTGAGTAAGCCAAGGGTTCACTGTCAGCAATTTCTCTTTCTTGTTTCGCCCAAATTTATCTTGGATCCACACTTCTCCCTTATCCTTAGATGTCCAGTATAACTGGCTCTCAAAGATGTCCAGACTATAAGGGTTCACCGCTGTTCACCCACAAGGAAAAAGCAAAAACAAAACAAGGTTATTGAAAAGAAGATACCCAAGCTCCACTTCTAGGTTGGAAGTCAAGCTGCTCAAATCAATCTCTAAGGCAACACCTTAAAATTCCAGCAACATTCACAGACTCTCTGTGCACATGGCCATGAACGTCTGCCATGCCAGGAGATCAAGATAAGAGAAATTAAATTGGATCAATGCCTACAGGCTGACACCAATTATACAGGACTCACTCACTTTCAAGTTGCTGATTTTATTTTACTTTTAGAAAACAATTTGTATGGCCGAGAATTTTTTTTCCTTAAACATAAGCTACCACTTATCAGGAAAACTCGATACGTGCTGGATTTTTCAGGTCTGTAGAATTTAGGCAAGAAAACAAAATGCTACTCTCCTAAATGTTTCCAGTCTTGCATAAAAGGCAATTTAGCACATTAAAAACTAATGTATCTAGAAGGAGTTAGACCTGGATATAACCACTGTAACATAGGATCGTCACCTCTATCAGGGCAACCTAACAAGAAACAGTTATTTTAACATCTGATGCCAAGAGCAGTTTTTTTTTTTTTTATGATACAAAAATGACTTATGATACAAGAAAGAACTCCTAACAGGTTCATTTGCATTTGAATCAGCAGCTGGGAGCTGGGCAGAATGGTATCAAAGAAACTATATAAACCATCTCCTAAGATTAGGATTCCTCCTTGGGAAAAGTGGGGCGAAGAGACTGGAAACACATTAATTAATATATGAAATTGGAAGTGAAATTTCTAACCTGAAGTTACCACAATTCTCCTATCGGTTCCATCATATTTGATGGTTTCAACAATGTTGTCCTTGAGGTCACTCCAGTAGATCCGGTCACCATTCACATAATCTATACAGAGGCCTGTTGGCCAACCAAGGTCCTCCTGAACCAAGACTTTCCGACGCTGCCCATCCATCCAAGCGGACTCGATTTTAGGATTTTCGCCCCAGTCAGTCCAGTACATAAACCTGTAACAGAAGGTTTCCTCATGGCAGCATTTCATCAGGTGGAAAAACCAACTGATTTTCAAAGAGGCCTGGGTCCTAAAGGATGCTACTTTTATATCTACACAGGACAGGGAGAGACAGTGAGGAGCTGGCGCATCTGTGAGCTCTCCTTCATGAGAACTGCACATTCCAAATACAACCTGGACAGTCCTGTCCTAGGATATATATCCAGACCCTTCAATATATATAATCACAAAAGCTGTTTCTTGAATGCCCACTGTTTAAGAAGGCACTATCCTGTGTTTGGAATCTATCTGAGAAAAAAAATAAAAGACTCCTTTCCTCATCCTAACTCGTTGAAAATGTATTATTTTGCATCCAATTAATACTGGATTGTAGAAGAACTGAGTAAACCAAGGATTACACCACGTTAAGTACCTAGAAAGAATCAGGCAAGCAAGATAAATGCATGGTGCAGGGCAGCTGTGAATGTAGAGTGATGGGCAAGCACCACATTAAGCCAAGCCCTAGCCTAAGAGTTCCAGGCAATGCTGAGTCAAGGAAGGCATATCCCCATAAGGTTACCAGTTATTCTGATTTTTCAAACCAGAAATACAAATTTTTTTTTTTTTTAATTTTAATGTTATCAGGACTTTCCCGGTGGTCCAATGGTTAAGAATCCACCTTCCAATGCAGTGGACTTGGATTCTATCCCTGGTTGGGGAACTAAGATCCCACGTACTTCAGGAGAGCTAAGCCTGTGCCCCCCAACTATAAAGAAACCCTCACATTGCAACAAAGAGCCCACGTGCTGAAACTAAGACCTGATGCAGCCAATAAATAAATAAATCATCTTTTAAATATGTAATGCTATCAACTACATTTACTTAAAGCTCTGAAGTTCAAGTCCAATAAGTATATGGGCCATATTTAGCCCATCAGCCACCACTTTGCAATCTCTAGTCTAAACCAATCATCAGGTGTTAGTCAATCCCTAAATTCTGCTGAGAAATGTGTGGATTTTAGACAAACCGCGGTGTCGAAAAATGTGGCTAAACCCTTCCCCATACACAGTGTCTGTCTACTGAAGCCTGTTTGGTCCTAAATGATCTTTAGGGCATATTATAGTTCTTAAAAACAGTCATAGCTGTCACTCAAAAAAGTCCAAGGACAACTTCAGTACAATTGGGAATAACTGAAATTTATTGAAAATAATTTTTTTCAGAACCCAGTGGAAAATATTGAACATTAAGGACTCCTTCAAGTACTTACCCTAGTTTGGGATTCACAACTATTGCAGCTGGTTGATCCAGTTCAGTGGAAATCAGCCACTTTCTGTACCTCCCATCAAGTTCAGCCACTTCAATCCGCTGCCTCCTGGCATCTGACCAGTAAATATGCCTGAATTTAGAGAGACAAAGTTAAACAACTGCAAAGTCTAGACTGGACTTTTGGGGTAGAGGTGTGAAGATGAGAGCATTTAGTTTGGAAGTTCTAGCCAGCGAGACAGCTACTCAGACACCAGTGATGAGAGCACAACCTCTGTCTCTCAGGAATGCCCCAGTCTCTTCAGCCAAGGGGACCTCTGAGGGAAGTTACAAGTGATGGGGTGTGGGGTTGAAGGGGCTATTTAGTGAAGCAGCTGTATCAGCCAGGACTGGTAATGATGGTGACCCTCACACCTGGCGTGATTATGAGACAACTGCTTCTAGATAGGAGTCGGAAGGCTGTGGGCCTTTCATTCTGACTGCCTGAGAGTCAGCTTCCTCCTCAGCCAAGAGTCCACCAGAATCATTAGGAATCTGGCATCAGCTTCAAGGATGAGTGGAAATAGCCACTCAAAATAGCAAACTCAGCAAAGCCGCCCTGCCCTTATTCCTCAGGCTTCAGGTCTCAGTCTCAAGCAGAAAGAGCAGCAGTACCTTCTTAAATTCACTCATTCACTAAGGCTGAGAAAGAGGTAAAACTTCAAACAAGAAGAAAGATCTGCGATTGCCAGGATGGTTTTCAGAAGGGGGTGCTAAAGTCTAGAGGTGCCAGTTCATGACTCTCTAAGGTCTTGTTTCCTGACAGGAGTTGCTGAAATGAGTCTCCTGTTATCCTGCAGGTACATTGGGACCTGCCTAACTTCTGCAGAGATGCTCAAGTCTTCCAGGAGTACTAGACAAGTATGTGAAGAGGTGAAAATTAATGCTATAGATGACTCTCTGTTGTCTCAGAGGACAACAAACATTTTCCACTACTACTTCATTAGAAGGACATAATGATTCTACAAATGATTGAGTTCTGATCATAATGTAGTCACTTTCCCGTAAATGTTATTCCAACCCAAGGCTCTTCCTTGAAGAAGGTTTCTTCCACATGAGTTTGCCTCTCATGAATCTATCTGATGATAAACCTACTTAAGGTTCTTATTTAGACATTATTTAAACTGGCCCTGGTTCCTGAAGTTCTAGAAGAGCACCCTTCTTAGCTCAAACCCAAACTTTAAACAGAAAAGTCAAACTTCCAATCTGTTCAAATAACAGCCTGCTAGGAACACAACGTGTGGACTGTTCCTCCTCAAAATAATCAGCATTAAGGAAAGTGTTTCCCCTCAACTGCTTTGCTGGTAGAATGCAAGGCTGTCCCATCTCTTCACCAAATGAGCAGTGCTTCCATACTGAAAGTTCATTTTGGAATCCAGAATTCTGTTGCCAAAAATGCTCTCCTAGATAGAATATAAAATCTTGACCTTGGAGCTTTCCCCACATTTTTGAGGCACACAGAATATAGGAAGTGATAAGGTTTAGCCCATTACCCCTTTGGGTAAGCAGAGGTAGATGCTGGGACGGGAGTAAGTCCAGGTATCACTCAGCTGCCCCCGAGGCTGAGTGCACCCATAATCTGGGTCAATTCAATTCATGTGCCAAGCTGAGCAGAGGGTAGCTCTGACCAGGAAAGTAGAACAGGCAGAAGAAAATGAAGCTACACTTACCTTCCAACCCAGTCCACTGCTAATCCATCAGGCTGCACTATATATTTCAGGTCCAGGTTAATTTCCATCACAGGATTATTGATTCCAGATTCAAAGTTGGGAAGGTAGGCACGTTTGATAGCACCGAAATTAGAGCCCTCCCCCAGCACAGTGTAATATACAACACCTGCGGAGGTGAGACACACGGATCAGGTGCGTGTAACCAGCATCAGGGAAGGGAAGACCTGGAGTCTAATCAGGTGAAGTACTGTTCATTCACTGATGCCCCTGCTTCCCCAGTGTTCCTGTAATACTAAGAGTTCAATGAAACCACTAAGATCAAACCTCAAAATCTATCATACTTGAGATACTAGCTGTAAAAGCTTCAACTGATAACCTACTGATAATTAGTCATCTCTATTTAACGGTAATTCATTAAAATGTATTTCAGCCAAGAGCCTGTTTACCCTCATTAAGATCATGTTCTAGTTTCAAAAAAAGAATATACAGATTAACTAGGATCAAACTGTTAAGAGTTTAAGTCCATACTGGCAGTAATGAAGCTGTGTAGAAGAGAAGTTTTATTTTATGTATAAACTAAAAGATATTGAATAGCAGGCACTTTAAACAGCATAGGAAGGGACTTTCCTATGGTCCAGTGATTAAGACTTAGCCTTCCACTGCAGGGAATGGGGGTTCGATCCCTGGTCAGGGAACTAAGATCCCACATGACACATACTGTGGCCAAAAAAAATAACATTTTCTTTTTAAAAGCATAGGAAGACTGTGCCTTTCAGGGCACACACTTCTCTAGGTAGGAACCATTCTTGAAAAGTTTACTGCATTGTACGATGAAATGTGAAAACACAATAATAATAAATCTTACATAGTTAGTTTGCAAAGCATGTTCATATCTATCATCTCATTTGACTTTCAAAACAACTCTCAAAGGGAGTCAGGCTGAGCAAGATTACTGCTCTTATTTTACAGAAAAGAAATAGAGATCCAGAGAATTGTCACAATTATTTAAGGTCATAAAGCCAGTAGATGAGGGAGACAGGCATACAATATAAGTTTTTCTGCCCAACAACCATCTCCCACAGGCCATACAGAACCATAAGAGACTTAGCAGTAAGCATCACTCATTTTTCCTCCATCAACTACCCACCACATACACTAAACTAGATGCTGGGTCAGATGCCAGGCAAGTAGAGATGAATTCGATTCAATCTCTGTCTCCAAAGAGTATGTGGTTAAGGTGTAGGGAGACAGATGTGTGGACAACTAGCTGTAAACTCAATCCAATGTGGATAAAATGCTACAGGTTCACAGAACCGTGATTATCAAAGATACCAGAGGGGAGGTGACTTTGCACTGGGTCTTTGAGTAGAAATGTTCCAACCATACAGCGGTGGGGAAGAACAGTCTTGGCAAGAGCAAAGACAAGGAGAGAGTGAACAAAGGGATGTGAGGCGGTCCTGAAAGGACAGTCCCCAGACATGCGAGAAGGTTAAGGGGGAAACAGGCTGGGACACATGGTCACGCTAAATGGTCTGGAGCATGCCGGGTGGGAGGAGCACCCTCTTCCACTCAGGCAACAGCACTTACTCATTAAAAATCAGTTCTCCAAAGTTCAACACCTTATCACTCAGGGGATTCAACTGATATCGGTGACAGATGCCAGGGCTCATACTCACTGAGGCCTGTGCCCTCCGGATCCCAATCATAATCCATAGCCTGAATGCGCTCCTGGTCTTCCAGGTACTCTGAGAACTGAAGAGATGAGAGGTTGTATTTTCGAATTCTCACATTTTCAGGCAGTAGCAGCAAAGGAGGACTACCTGGAAACAAAAGAAGGGCTGATTAATCTATTTGAATTCTACCTGAATTTAGGTTATAAAACAGCAGATATCCTCCCTGTCCTTATACACACACACACACATTTTTCTAGGAACTGAACTCTGCTAATAGTGGAGCTGACCATAAACTGGGTTGCAAAATCTGTGACATTCTTGTCTCCATTTCTGTTTAGGGATATAATCAGTTCTTTATATAACGGTTTAAAGCAAAGCAAAGACTAAGATCCCTGGATAGTTACCTCTTTTTCACTGATTTTTTTTTTTCACTGACAATAAAACAAATAAGATTGTAGACATTCAGTCTCACAGAAGAAATTCAATATGTAGAGTCTTACTAAAAGTTTACCCAGAAGTCTTCATTTCTCATTTTTTACTGACAGATTTTAATGATTCTTTTAGCAGGTAATCAGCTCCATGACCCAACTTAGCTTCTAGCTAATGACAAAAAACCAGCTTGTTCTTGTTTTCTCTTTTTTTTTTTAGTTAAAGCAGCTATGTAAATAGTGACTATTCCAAGATACACTGTCTAGAATTTTTTTTAATTTACTTGCGTAATGTCAATCAAACCCAATTTAAGTAACTTTTAAAAGTTCATTTTATATATCTCCTTTATCTTGATATAATGTTTTATATAAATTTCTCATTTCAGTCATCTCTTTGATTAAAAGAGTTGAAGATTTTCTAATTTGCTGCTTAATTACCACACCAACTGTTCAAATGCCTTCACCCTAGTTTGCATTCAGAGTCAAAAATGCTTAGAGGGTAAAATATTCAAGTATGCTAGTCAAATGTATGCTTTGTACAAAAACTCAATTTGTACAAAGAAATTGAACAGTCATTTTACCCTTAATATGCAAAATAAAAATGTCGCCTTCTTATCAAGTCCTTAAACTCAATTACAAACTTTAAATTCATATCCATAAGATTATAAAGACTCCTTTACTGAGATATGCTGATTTATATCAGAACTCTGGAAATCTGGACTGGATACTTCTGACTCTCTCTTTTGCCATTTTTATGTAGTCTCTATTTCTGCTTTCACTCAGGCCTGATTCACAGATACTGGCATTAACCAAAAATGCGGAGCTAATGATTGATGTCGTGAATAAGCCAGACTCTTTCTGTCTGTGATCAATAGTCCATGAACAACAACAAAAAAAATGTTTGTCAACAAACAGAGTGTTCCTGATCTGCCCCAACTGACTATGACCCATTGAATGGGATGTGTTTTGTGACCTATTTTGGATTACTGGACCTCAAACCTTGACCTCAGTGGAGTGGAAGGCTTTGCTGACCACCATCCTACACAGAAGCATTTGTTGTCTGAATCCTCTGGATAGGCATATCTTGTCCACTCTTTTAGTTTTTATCCAGGTGGAACAGAGGCTAAATCCAGACTAATACCCCGTCAACACATCATACCGTCAGCCGCACACCGTTCTCCGTATCTGTCACTCAGAGATGTGAATCCTTCAGCGCAGGAACACTCATAACTTCCTTTGGTGTTATGGCAGATCTGGGGACAACTCCCAAATTGCATACATTCATTGATGTCTGCAGGCAAAATAAAACCAAGTGGGCAACATCTGCTTAGAGCCCATCCCTTCCTTAGAGATCCTGCTTCTGTTTAAATCCATATTCACAAGCAATAAGGATGAGAAAAGTGCAGATGAACACAAGTCATGATGCCAACATTTGCAGAACACTGACCAAACTTCAGATACTACTTCACATGCATTTCAAGTTTTTCCCTCATTTAATCTTCCAAAACGACTCTCTCAGGTATGGACTGTTATTGAACCCAAAGTCCCAAAGACCAGATTTAAACAGAAGCAGTCTGACTCTGTACAACAGCAGAACAAGATTTTCCCTTTGGGGAAGCAGCTGTTGTGCCACTGATATTTGGTACCACTTCCCTCCTGCTAAGTGGCTCCAGGAAGGGGCGGCACGGATTTGGCTTTTTCAATTGAGTTCTTAGGCATCAGCCCTCAAAAGAACTATTCTAATCATCTGAGTATGGTACATCATGAAATAGGAACAGTAAATTCAAATGACCAAATACACCTAAAATCCTACTTGATATTTACCATCTTGGTAAGCGTCCCATCTTAGAACTCATTTACATAAGTCTGACATATGGAGGGGTGTAATAGATATGTATTGTCTGAAGAAAGGCAGACTTGTGTTTGTTAAAAAGAAATTTTGATCTCACACACTGATACAATAAGGAGCCATCATCACCCATGCCTTCATTCATCACATCAGTTTCACAGACATTACTGAAGATGAACGATCACCCAGTGCTATGCCAGACACCGATAAGACAGCATGGGAAAAAAGCAACTGGCATGAGCTCAGCCCCATGAAGGGAATTGAACCATGTTTAATAAAAGGGAATGAGTGGAGAACCTAAAAAGCACAAGGTTCTCCTAATAGGAACTGGAGGAAATATACTCGACCTTCACAGAGGTTTCTGTCAATACTATCGGCTTTGAATCCGGGTCTACAGGAGCAGATGAATCCTCCTTCACGTAACTGGGTACAGTTGTGTTCACACAGATTTTCAGCACATGATCTGTCTTTTCCTCTATCTGAAATGCAAAATCCCAGCATCACAAATGAAAGATACAAAGCAGATCAAGCACAAGTGAACACTCAAGTGGCCCATCAGAAGAACACCTACAGATGGACCGTAGCCCACCAGGCTCCTCTGTCCATCGGATTCTCCAGGTAAGAATACTGAAGTAGGTTGCCATGCCCTCCTCAGGGGCTCTTCCTGACCCAGGGATCAAACTCGTGTCCCTTACATCTCCTGCATTGTCAGGCAGGTTCTTTACCACGAGTGCCACCTGGGAAGCCCAGATTTTATATATATATATATATATATATTTCTAATATATATATATATAGCAATATATAGCATATATATACACATACATATAAATAGAAGGCATTGACCCTGTTTTAAAAAAAAGGAGGAGGAGAAAAGGAAATGAAAAGGAAAGCAAACGGATGAGCAGCACCCAAGAACTGGTATTTAAAATGAGAATTCTATGTCTTAGTCAAACTAGCCCAATGCAGCAAGACTGAATTCCATCACAGATCCGCTTAATATCTGAAAAGAAATGTTGCCTCCGTACCACATTAATGCCTGGGCTACCTAGTCCCCTTAAATAAACCCTGCTTTTAATTAAATGTCATTTGAATAGATCTGAGAGAATAGCATTGAAATATGTATATATATCAAGTGTGAAACAGATTGCCAGCTCAGGTTGGATGCATGAGACAAGTGCTCAGGGCTGGTGCACTGGGAAGACCCAGAGGGATGGGATGGGGAGGGAGGTGGGAGGGGGGATCAGGATGGGGAACACATGTAAATCCATGGCTGATTCATGTCAATGTATGGCAAAAACCACTACGATATTGTAAAGTAATTAGCCTCCAGCTAATAAAAATAAATGGCGGTGGGGAGAGTACTATGGTGAAGAACCTGCCTTCAGGGTAGGAGACACCAGTTCGATTTCTGGTCCAGGAAGAGCCCACATGCCATGGGGCAACCAAGGCTATGCTCCACGACCACTGAGCCCGTGCTCTAGAGCCTTCGAGCGGCAACTACTAGAGCCCACGCTCCACAAAAGCAGCCCCTAATTGCTACAACAATGAAGACCCAGCACAACCAAAAATATAAACAAACAATTCCTCAGCAAGGAAGTTACCTTAAAAAGAAAAGGTACTATGGCTGATTTTAAGCCTTTTAATTTGCACAGGCAACTGAAAGAGAAACCAATGCTTGACCCAAGCCTAACTTGGAAATACCCCAAAGTCCTGGAACCACTCACATTGTCAGTTAGTCTCCAGGCATCAGAATCAGCCTCTCGGTTCTGCAAATTCCCTCATGTTTATGCCTTTTAAATATTTAATTTAAGTCACATTATTATGTCAAAAACTCCAATCCTATTGAGAAAGTGTGTCAAACAAATGGCAAATCAACTAAATATGGTTGGTTCTTCATCTTCCTTTGTAACCCACCCAGAAGAAAATTTTGCCAGGAAATCCTTGAGGGGCCTCAGAAAAAGGCTAATAAAGCCCAGGAAGTTGGAAGCATGTGAAGCTAACTCATGTTACCAAGTCCAGACTTGTAGGGTTTGAAGAACTTCCTCCTTTTTCCTAAAAAGAAACTGAGGCCTAGCAATGTTAGTATGTACTCTTAAGCGGAACAGCTAGTGGCAGAGGAAGTGGGAGCCAGTTCTTCCAGTCTGGAGTCCCAGGCCTATTCCAATTCTGCCCCTGCCACTCTGGTGACCTCAAGCAAGTTATTTAAACTCTCTGAGCTTTATTTTAGACATAACAGCAGTAATCCCCTGGAGCTAATTTAAGTAACAAATTAAAGAATGTATGTAAGGCTTCCCTGGTGGCTCAGTGGTGAAGAACCATTTGCTAATGCAGGAAACACAGGTTCAATCCCTGGTCGGGGAGGATCCCACATACCGTGGGGAAACTAAGCCCATGTGCCACAACCAACTACTGAGCCTGTGTTCTAGCCTGGAAGCTTCAACTACTGAAGCCCACACACCCTAGAGCTTGTGCTCCACAAGAGAAGCCACTGCAACAAGAAGCCCACACACTGCAATGAAGAGTAGCCCCCCTCTCCCTACAACTAAAGGAAAGCCCCCGCATGGAAATGAAGAACTGGTGCAGCCAAAAATATATAAATAGATAAAAACTACATATATAAAAAAAAAGAGTGTATGTGAAAGCATTTCATAAATGCTATACAGGACTACCAAATTATTAGCATGCCATTCCAACATTCACTTCATGTTAAGCTAGAATCATCCCTTGTTTGTGTGCATCACACTTTTCCTATACAAAAATCCTCTCTTAAAAGTAAGTGTTCCTTCCAAGGTTTCCTGTGACATATCTATTCTTTTAAAAATATTTTTTTAAATTTATTGGCAGTGCCAGGTCTTAGTTATAGCATATGGGATCTTTAGTTGCAACATGTGGGATCTAGTTCCCCAACCAGGGATTGAACCAGGCCCCCTGCATTGGGAGCACAGAGTCTTAACCACTGGACCACTAAGAATGTCCTGACATCTCCATTCTTACCAACTACTCTTCCCCTCTGTGCCAAAGATACTGCATTTGGCTTAAGAGGAAAAAAAAAATGTGCAAACTAAGAAACAAAATAAACAGCTTTAAGGTGCTGACAGCTACCTAGTGAACTGGGAAGAGGATGTGCCTTGCAGCTAAGGAGACCAGAGTTCAAATCCTGACTCAATTTCTTAATGACAGGGAGACATGGCCAATTTATTTAACCTGTAGGGTGGCTTCCTCATTTGTTTAAAAGAGAGTTACAGAGACATAAACAATTCCTAACTCACAGGCTTGTTACATGGATAAAATGAAATAGTCCATGCAGTATTCAGCACAATGTCTGGTATAGAAAAAGTATTCAATAAAGAAACACAGCATGTAAACTAAAGACAAATGTGGTTACTGTTTACTTTATGTTATTGCAAATTTTTCAGTAAGGTAACCTGAGTTACTACCATGAAGTACAAAAATAATTATTTACTTACTGCATCCCATCTCATCGAAATTGTCACCACAGTCATTAACATGATCACACACCCGGTGCTGTGGAATGCAACGCCCATTGCTACACTTAAATTCATCCGGTGTGCAAGGCCTAGGAGTTGGTGCTACACCTATAATTTAACAATAAGTTCAAGTCAAAATATTATCTTCTGTGAAACAAGATGCTTCCTTCTCTAGCAGAGACAGTGTTTCTCACAAATAAGCTGGTGCTTCCCTACAATTCCTGGTCTCCCTTGCAGTTAGCTTGGGGGCAGATCCAACCAACGGACTATGAACGTAATGGACATCTGTCACTTCCAGGCCTAGGAAGTAAGGAAACTGTTTCCTCCATTTCTCTCTTCTCCCGTCTCAGCAACCTTGAAGACTATGCGTTCCAGATGGCTTAATACAGGATGAAGGGGGCTGCCTGACCTTCCTCAAACTTTAGGCCTCTGCTGGTATAAGCCACTGAAATGTTGCAGTTCATCTACTGCGATGCCTAGCAGTGATTCCTCTAACATCCTCCTCCATGGGAAGAATTTTAGCTTCCTATCCCTTTCTTCCACTCTGGGATTTGATCATATCCTACAAATATCTGGCATGATTAATAGAGGAAGTGGAAACAGAAGAGGAAAAGGCAAACCTGCCCCAGTTTTTAAAAAAGGTTTTATTTCGAGGCTTTCATTCTTTTGTGTTATGCTTCAAACAAACATATTAACAATGTTATAACCATTGATTCATCCTGCCCCAAAAAGGGGAAGGAGAGGGAGGGTACAAACTTGAACATGGCAATAGGATCAAAGTCTGCCTGACACAGGATGGCAACTGGCAGTAAGCATTCTAAGGCCACATCAATATAAGGAATAGA
Organism: Dama dama; assembly: GCF_033118175.1. Taxonomy (NCBI): domain Eukaryota; kingdom Metazoa; phylum Chordata; class Mammalia; order Artiodactyla; family Cervidae; genus Dama; species Dama dama. The sequence continues at coordinate 29,957,282 of NC_083713.1, read as the reverse complement.
GAGTAGAAAAGCATTTATCTAAATTTCCCCAGATAATATCCTTTTAGGAAAAAAGTAATTGGACTCAGGATAAATAACCGTCCTCACTGACTTTTTCTAGGTAAATTAAATTGCCCAGAAAATTAATCAGCCCTTTCCTTCAATGGATATATGGAAAACAGTCTCAAAATGGAAAAGCACAGATTTCTCAACACCTAAAATATTAAATGCAGCCATTTATCTCGTAAAATAATCTATCATTTTTCTCTTCTGGGAAATGCATTTTCATTTTAAAGAAGGATATTAGATAAGCCCTGTGAACACTAGTGCTGCCTTATTCAACATGAGCTTTTCAGCAGGACACTGAGAAGTTCCCATCCCTAGATGAACAATTAGAAGCTCTAGGCTGAAGAGTGACCAAACCTCATCTTTGAAAAGAGATAAACCATTAGTTTTTCAAGTGGGACTCAAACCACTATTTAGTATTTGTTCTCACTTCCTTAAGGAACTTTCCAACTTCTGGTTCAAATGAAACAGGAAGAATGGGGATGGGCTGCACCTGAGTACTGTGTGTTTAGGGAGTCTTGCAAACAATGTCCATGGAGATCTGCAGTCATATGCACAACTCAAGCCTCTATAGAACAAACTGAAATCCCTGAGGGACATTTTGTGGACTGCAGACAATTGGGGGCCTTTCTTTTTCCCTTCTCCCTTTTGACTTTTGCTTACAGAGCTCCTCTTTCTCATCACTTCCATCTCCACAGTCATCCTCCTGGTTGCACACCTCATGACGATAAATGCAGCGATTGTTGTCACACCGGAAACGGTATGGTGAGTCACAGGCAACATTTACTAGAACACAAGATGAAAAAGCAAAAGCTTACGTTCAGAGTAGAACATAAGGGTCAATATCTAAAAACACTCCTGTTGCCAGCACCAGGCTTGGGCTTGCTTGATTCGCCCCTTATTGGCTTATTTGATTAACCAATCGACAAACACATCTTGAGAGTCTCGTTGACACCCTGGTGCTCCACTACATACCAGGTTCAACTGGGGAAAAGAAAGACACAGTCCTTATCCTCATGGGACTTTTATTCTAGCAGAGAAACCAACTTCACAAATTAACCATTCAACTACAACTGTGGTAAGGGCCCCAAAGGAAACATGCAATGAAAGCATCTCCTGGGAAGATCTGATATAGATCTAGGGGAGGAGGGATCAGAAGAGGCTTCACATGGGAAGTCTGGGTCAGGAAGAAGATGGCAGGCTTCTGGACCTGAATAAAAGATCTCTGTGGCTGGAGCACAGAGTGAGGAGGACAACGGTGGCCGGGAGGTTGGAGAGACCAGCAGGACCATACATGAACTCTCATCCTAACAGCCAGGAGCTCACTGTTCGTCCCTCTGACTACAGTCCAGAAAATGAAGTCTTCTCATTAAAGTTCTACACCGTGATGGAATTTCCTTCCTCAATTTCCTCACCTATTACTTTCAAAGTTGACATCTCAAAGCAAACACGGACTCATTCTGTTACCCAGAGTTAGATCTCTGGCTGATGCTCATGCCCCTGTGAGGAACCTACAGGTAAAACCCAGGGCCCTTGGTTAGAACAGGGACATGATCCTCTATGCATGTACCAGGCATTCAGAACCCAACACACAGGTGTTTTCCTCTTTCCCATGGACGACATGGGCTGTTTGATTTTCCTTCTGCCTTGGTACCACACACAGGAAGCAAGAGGAGAGATTTTTAATGAGGTTGAGGGGAAAAAAGAACAGCTGTAAAAGTTGGTTCTTGGAAGTATTGTTAATAGAACTTCACAAGGATTATATGTGGTGAAAGGCAAATATAACATTATAAAACAGCGCTGATCACTTTTTCATGTAGCTGTGTCTCTGCCTCCCCAAAGTTCAATCTTTCTAACTATGGGCACTTTATCTTATAGTGGGAAACAACTTTTCCAGGACTTATCTGACAGTTACACATGTTTAAGGTCTTTTTCAAGATTCTGCAAGTGAAAAACAAAACAAACTATTGTTAGTTCCTTAGAAGAAAAGATGTGGCAAGGGAAATACTGGGGTGCCACTGGGAAAATATAATGTAATTTGTATTTTAATTATATAATATAATTAAATTCTCTTGATGGAAGGAATATTCTGATATATTATTTTCTAGAGTCAAATCATAAAATTGAATAATGAGGGCTAAAATTAATAGTGGGGAATCTAGGAAATTGAATAGAAGAGGTGATGAGAACCTCAGAAGTGAATTACAGCTAAATGAGACTAAGAATTAAGAGTTTCAAGAGGATTGGAGGGCTTCTACTTATGTGACAGTCTTAAGCTTGGCTTGTATCTGAATCACCTGGTGGGTGAGGGAGGGGTTGCGGAGGTGGGTGGGCAGCTTACTAATGCAGAGACTGCTGGCCTCCACTGCCAGAGATTCAGATTGGGTAGATGTGGGATGGGCCCATGAATCTGTGTTTCTAACAGGTCCCCAGGTGATACTGACTCTCTTAGTAACAGAGATGATGCCTGAGATCTCCAATGACTCAAGGCATGGAGCAAAATGATCAAAACAAACTTATGTTCATTCACTTTGCTAAAATCAGCAGTTTCCAACCAAGAGACCAAATTAAAACCTAAGGAGCTTTTTCGGTATATTTTTGCCCAGACCCAAAATGTCCTTGGACATTGATAGGTCTAAGCCTGAAGTGGGACCAGAGCATGTGCTTCCAAAGCACTTTTCCCCAAGGGATTCAGATGGGTACCCACATTGAGATTGACTGATTTAAAAAATAAATATGCATCATACAACAGAAAGGAGTTAGATGGGCTTGAATTATGATGTAAAGTGAAGTGAGTTTAAAGATTAACTGGTTTTAATATTTCCTAAAGGGGTTCTGTGAAGCTCTAGGGGTTTGGCAGAAGTACTCTGAGAGGCACCGAAAGTGGGGTGGAGCAGGAGAGATACACACTCCACCGTAACTCAGACTTTGACCACAACAGACCTGCTTTTATTTATGTGTGTTGGTTTTCCAACAATCTCTTTTGAGGACACTGTTTTCAAAGGCCACAAAAATGTGTAAAACAATGGATGTCTGCCCAACTTTCTCATGTCCCAAGTAGAAAACTAAGCAGGAAGGCCAAGTTAAAGTGCACTAATCAGATCATGTGTCCAACAACACGAAAGTTGTACAAATGTCCCCCCACTTATGCTCCACATAAGAAACATTGACAACAGCACCCCTCAATCTCTCACTCACAGCACAGATGAAGTTCTTCATCGGAACCATCTCCACAGTCATTATCACCATCACATTTCCAAGATGAATGGATACAAACGTGATTTTTACATTCAAACATAGTAGCTGGACAGTATGCACCATTGGGAAAGCGGGTGGCTGTTGGTGGGGAGGAGACATATTCAAATTATTAGAAAAAGATACTTTCTCGAAAGCTAGTTGGATATTTCTCCTTTTATAGAGAGAATTCTCCTAATATAAAGCGTTCCATTATAGCTTGCTCTTTCCTGATTCAACCACACAAGTACTGCGGCCTTAAACCGTCTGAAATTCTGATGGAATGTTTCTTAAGGATAATTGACTAAGCCCAATATTTAATGACATGAGTCATTCTATGAACAGCATTGGGTTTTTCCTTTTTCAGGTAAGTGAAACTTTTCAGCAATGCCAGAACTGGTTTTTCCTATCATACATTTAAAGTCTCTTGGAAACCAAGGTTTTAAGATGTGGCAACCACATGATCAACAAAATCCATCATAGATAAGCATCAATAGTTAATATTTATTCAGTGGTTCAAAAAGACTAAAATACAAATGATCATATAGGCTTTATACTTTTAAACAATTTTATATCCCTTTGTTACAATTCAGAAAATGCTTAATGCTAGAACTTCAATGTGGTTGAATACCCATTTATTCATTGCTTGAATATTCTTTTCCTGCCAAGTTTTATCTGATTAATGATTTGTAGAGTAGTTGATAATATATAAATACTTTCATCACCACAGACATAATATATTCTCTCTATATATATATATATTATTTGAAATATTATTAGTGAAATGTACTTGAATGACAACTGTGAAATATATAGACATGAAGACTCAAGCTCCATGTCAATTGATAATTATCAATGACTGCTAAATAGAAAATATCTATGACCTTTCAATCTAAGAAGCGGTGGCTAATGGGTCTAAACAGCCATAACCATACCAATTGTCTAGAAACTTACGACAATTGGCTTCATCAGAGGCATCGTGACAGTCAGCCAACCCATTGCACTTCAAATGTTCAGAAACACAGTGCCCACTATCACACTGAAAATATCCAGGACGGCAGGTCATCATCTCTGAAAAGGAAAGAATGTTATTTCGAAGGTGCCTTGGTATTCTCGGACAAGTCCTAGCTCTGTGGAGGGTAGTAAGTATTCTATCGCATTCCTATCCATACCCAGTGACTGGCTCACAACAAACCCACAACTTGTGGTTAGTGAGTGAGTAAACTCTCAAAAGTTACACCTTCCCCATTCAAGATATGGAGATGGAGGTACCAATCTCTCCTCTAGCTAAAATGAGATTTTAAAAACTCTCTTGTGATTTTCCCCTATTATTGATCTAGAATGCTCTAAGGTAATCATAAGTCATAGAAAGTACAGAGAAGAAGGTACTGTCATGCTAAGGTTTATATATTACCTAAAATACACAAAAATCATCTTACTCTATAAAACCTTACAAACACACATTGGAAGTCCCTGTTGTTTCGTGGCTAAGGCATGTCCAGCTCTGTGTGACCCTATGGACTGTAGCTCGCCAGGGTCCTCTATCCATGGGATTTCCCAAGAAAGAATACTGAATTCCCTATTCCCCTCCAATATGCTGATCCTAGTACAAGACTCTACGGGGAGCCCCTCAAATTGCTGTAACAGTTACCGCAGTCCCGCTCATCTGAGTTGTCCCCACAGTCGTTGACTTGGTCACAGACCCATCGAGAAGGAATACAGTTCTGATCATCACACCGAAACTCACTCTCTGTGCATTTCCGGGGGGCTGAAAAGGAAAGCCACGTGGCCATTGGAGGGCACCAGGAGTCGTACACAGTGGACTGGCCTAAGTGTCCTCTGTGCCCAACCCCTCCTGTGCCCCAAGTCCCAGACCATCCAACCTGCAAAAATAGACTTTTCACTTCAATTGTAAGTCTGTTTTTTAGTCAGCTATAATTGCAGGTGAGACCAGCACCCTGATTCTCTCCACAGCCCATACTTTCTCATTTCCAAAAGGAGACTAAAGTTAGAGTATATTTCATGTTAGTTAATCTGAAATTGACACATATCATAAGGCAATGATGTAAATCACCTCAAGTTCTTTTTGAAAAAAAGATGTTGTTGAGTGTAAATAAATTAACAGACAAAAGATATACCTGCATAGATATTCTTTTCCTAGAGAGTGATTACAATCTGCTAAGGAGAAGATGAAAAGTAGAAATGTACCAGTCAGAAAGCAAGAGATCAGACAGCCATCATCCTCCCCTTTGAGGATGGCATTGACAGTTGAGTTACAAAGAGCAGACATCACCACTCCAATGGCACATGGGAAAGAAGGACCCCGAACACTCACCACAGTTTTCCTCATCGGAGTGGTCTCCACAGTCATTTTGCCCATCACATCTCCAGCGAAGAGGGATGCAGCGGTGATTTGTACACCGAAATTCCCCAGAAGGTTTGCATGTCATCGACTCTGCAAATCACAGTCATTGCAAATACTTCAGAAGCCCACGGGCAAGGAATGCCAAAGCAGTACTGGCTCTTGTGAGATGGTCTGAGGCTTACGCTACCATAGTCTTAAAACTCCCAGAAAGAGGAATGCCAGCCACATTCACTGTCAATACTCCTCTTTAGGCTAAACTGAACCTATCCTATTATTTGAAACTAAATCCATTCTCTTTTGTAGAAACAGTTCCAAAAATGATTTGGTCCCTGGCTTGTAATTTGCAACAAAGGCCTGGAAAGGAAAATTAAGTGATGCTGCCAGCAAACAAAACATGTCCATTACATTGTCTTTAGGTGATTAGATTCAGTGTTATTAAAATAACTCATTATCTTTCCTACCTCTCTTCCTACCAAACCCAACACACACTTTGTTTTTAAGCTAGAGAATATGCCTAATCTTGGAAAATTCCATTAATTCATTTGGCCTTTTTTGTCCATAGACTCTTTCTATATTGCCAAACACAAAAGATGTGGAAGGTCAGAAAGACATTCGAAATATCAAAACCTCCAAATAAGAAATATTCTGATTCTGAAATATCCTTTTTAGAGATACATATCAAATCTTTTCTCTACCTCCTCCCTCCCATCCATTTCAATCAATCTTTAAGATAAGACAAACTTGTCAAATGTAAAATAAGAATTTCCCATTTGGGAGAAATTACACAAATTCCTAATATCTTCACATTTGGGGAAAGATTTCATTTAAGATGATATAAATGAACCTCCCAGTACCCCTGTAAAATGCTGGGATCCCTATAAAATCGCTGTAAAATGCAACATGTTATTAGAGGCAAACAAAGGAAGGATGACATGGGAAACCCAGCCTCCCCTCCGAGTAATCTGCTCATCCCGCCCCCCCCCCCCGCCGCCCCTCCTACCACAGTCCTGCTCATCACTGTCGTCCCTGCAGTCGTTGACACCGTTGCACACAGCCCACTTCGGGATGCAGCGGTAGTTTGTTTTGCAGCTGAATTCTGTATAGTTATTGCAGCGATAGGAGGGGCCCACTGAAAAGACAGGAGGGAGCAAAGTACGAACTGTTAAGTCGTGGTCCTGCCAGGAAACCAAAGACACCTTTCCACAGTGACCCTGTTATCAACCAAACAGACTTTGTCTGTTTGGCAACTGTGTCTCTTTTGTGCTTAGTTGCTCAGTCGTGTGACTGACTCTCTGCAGCCCCATGGACTGTAGCCCCACCAGGCTTCTCTGCCCATGGAATTTTCCAGGCAAGAATACTGGAGTGGGTTGCCAGTTCCTACTCCAGGGGATCTTCCCAACTCAGGGATCAAACCTGCATCTCTCGAGTCTCCTGCATTGGCAGGTGGGTTCTTCACCACTGAATCACCTGGGAAGCCTGTGTTTCCTTTAGGTGTCATTTGTTCACTAAGAGTAGAAAGATAGAGACCTTAGGTTTTCTCAACATGTCATTACCACTCATTTATGTTGTGGTCAGACTGCTGGCGAGGAATGGGGTGAGATGGGGGAAAAGGTACCCTGGTACATTTTTTTACTGGGTTTGAAGTTAAAAAAAAAAATCACTTCACATGAGGTTCAGGTCCCTCATTCACCTTTGCTGTCTCTCACCAGCTTTCTCTGAGGCTCAAAACAGAAGGTGCAAGATAAAAATGTAAGTTCTTTTATCATATGCTGTAGTTAGACATCCCGTGGGCAGAGACCAAGAATCCGCCATTTGAGCCCCAGGGGTGTGGTTCCAGCTGCATTCTTGGGGAGAGCGAAGAGGGAGCATGCCACAGGGCTACAGCAGGCGCTCTGCACTCCCTCTCCGGCCACACGGAGCTGCTCGCAGGCCAGACCCGCACACAGAACTCACAGCATTCCTGCAAGGGCTCGTCTGAGTAGTCTCCGCAGTCGTTGTCTACGTCACACTTCCATATCTGCGGGATGCAGTGGCCATTCGCACACTTGAAGTAGCCGGGCGGGCAGGTCCTGCCGGCGCAGTGGGAGCTGTCCTCGTCCGAGTTATCGTCACAGTCGTCCTCCATGTCACACTGCCAGGATTCCGGAATGCAGCGTTTGTTGGCACACTGCCATTCGTAGGACTCACACTGGTGATGCTCTGCAAGTGGTGGCATTTGGTTGTCAGTTTGGAAGGCTTCAGGAACAGAAGCCCCTAATTTACACTAACGGATCCCGTAGAACTCCACGATACTTTCCTTTTAGAGGATTTATGGCCTAATGCACTTATTACTAACCAGTAACACTACACGGGCCGATAGTCCATTGACTATTACCATCTCCTACATTCTTAAAGACCTTTTTTTTGCGTGTAACATTAGAGGATGAGGATTGACAGCCTACTAAATTCACTTTCTCTGGTACCTGTTGCCCTAATGGACAATGGTTTTCAAACTTTGTGTTTGTTGCTATTATTGATGTGCTACTTTTGCTTTGGAGGGTTGTTTTTTGGGTTTTAGTGGAGTTTTTTTTCTTTTTTCTTTTTTTTTGAGAAGGTGCTTTTTAAAACTGGAGACATAAATAAATATCACAACTGAGAGTCCCTGTTTAAAATGTGGGAATCCCTGATTTCACCCTCAATATTAGCTCTTAAAGAAGACTCTATACACAGTACACGGCAAAGAACCACCAAAATAGACAACTTATAGATGTGGGATGGACTCTGAGTTGTCTTTTTCCTCCCCCAGGATTTTGGACCAGATTTTGATATGACATTCAGAAAACCCCCACAGAACCATGATCATACATAATCAACTACAGAAGTGGGCAAAGAATGTAGAAAGTGATTCCACTCACCACAAAGCACAGGGTCTTCATCGGACCCATCAGGGCAATCCTGACGCAAATTGCATAGGGAGTGTGAGTTGGTGCAGTTGCCATCATTGCACTGGAACATTCCTAATGCACAGAAGCGCTGCGGGCAAGTGACAGGTTCATCAGAACCATCCAAGCAGTCTCTCCGCCCGTCACATTTCCACCAGATAGGAATACACCTGCACAAAGGAAACAGCGCTTCTCTTAGCAAAGTGACAGGCAGTTAGAAGAGCAGGCAATGACCATCCAGAGAGAAGAAGGCAAAGCTGAATTTCAAGCAATGATATGCAAGCATTTTATCATGGCCCAAGAAGAGGATCAATTCAACCTTTGTTACTGTGTCATAATCTTCAGAGAAAACATAACTAGGTTAGATAGAACAGGTGTGTTAAGACCTACCACACGCTGAAAAAGTGCTTTGAGCATGATGACCAAATTCCTGCCACAGCCAACAGTAAGTGTGTGTTCAGAGCCGTGGTTCTGGGTAACGGATGGATGGTTAGAGCTATCAGTCAGAGGAAGAGATGATATTAGGCTATGGGCTGGGAAGCTGGAGGCACTACCATTTGTTGAGAGTCTACATCGTGATGGGGTATGCTAGATTCCTAATCTAGGATTCTTTACTCAATCATCAAAATAATCGGCCACTGAATCTTAGATGCTATGGTTTGCATAACACCTCCTCTTAACCTCACTCTCTGACTCTGAACCCCCAGTCATCGAGGGCTATACCCACTGTGAGGGAAATAATCTGTGACTGTGTTTCATAACAAATACAAATGATCAAAAATAGATTTGTGTGACCCTCGATCCTCTAGCAAAGTTAACTGAGGAGCTAGGCCAGCATGTGTTTGAAAAAGATGGGGAAATTGTATCGTTCCTAAGGACCGTTTCTCAATGTACACTTACGTACATTCTTGACCCTGAGACTTTGGGCAATTCATTAAAAATAAAACACACACAGTTTGCTTCCTTGTTACAGATATGAAAATTTGCATGCCTGGGTGTAACTGTTTGGTTCCTAAAATGCCTCATTTCATGGAGGAAATTATCTGAAGTTGGAGACCTCAGACTGAAGTTGGAGAGTTGGAGATAGTCTTGGTGCATCCCAAATGAGCCATGTTAATTAGCCAAAATCTTGTTCATTGGAAAACTCTAATCCCCAGGGGCCTTGAAGTTCAATGTGCGTCCAAAGGCTGGGGAGGCAGTGGGGAGAGGGAGGAGCAAGCCTTACATTTCACTGTTGGCACATAGGAATTGGGTGCTAGAGCACATGGGTAGGCACTGGGTGCTGTGACCATGCTGGACGGTATAGAAATTGTCTGGACACTCGCAAGTGAATCCAGCACCTCCTTCTTTGATGAGGCAGAGATGAGAACAGCCACCATTGTTCGTACCACAGGGATTAGCCACTAGTGAAAGAAGGGAGAAAATATATGTTCATTCACTTAAAGCATGGACGAACTGATTACTTGCCACATAAAACTCATCACCTCTTAGTAAAAAAATCATTACCCCAGATACATGCTTTTTCAAAAAGTTCATAAAGAAGACATATGGTAGAGCTGTGTTAGCAACCCTGATGCTGATACTGTAAACTGATTTATGTGCAGAAGTGAGGCTTACTCACTGCTAGAAAAGATCTCTCTAAGTTCCCTGGTAGTCCAGTGGCTAAGACTCCACACTCCCAGTGCAGGGGGCACAGGTTTGATTCTTGTTTAAGGAACTAGATCCCACATTCCATTAAAAAAGAAAGTTCTTGAAGAGCAAGTGGGAGGTTTAGCATGCACCCAGAACCTAAGTTAAAGTTTTACTTTCCAACAGATGCTATATTCTCTCATCCTAAGGATACAGGCAACAGAAGTTGGCCCAGAATCAAGTTGACAGATAAACTGAGCAACATCTATACTAATTTTCTGGACTGCCACTCAGAGGTAAAGATGAATTTGAACTTCTGCTAAATAATATGAAGAATATTACCTTCCAGAAAAAAAGTTTGCCAATTCTCATATTTCCTAACTTCCAAGTTTATCATACGTTTATGATAAATTATGCTTAACATATATTTCCTAACTTCCAAGTTTATTAAGACAACATGATCTAGCAGGCCCACAAAATTCACTCTATCCCCAAAGAATATTCCAGAACTTGGCTAGATATCAAATGCAAATAGCCATTTAATAAATGATATTTTATGGTTACTATAACTTTCCTTTAAGTGTTTCTTTTCATTATTTCAGTAGATTGATCTTAGTAAAGAAATGATTCTTATAAATACATCCATGTGATTATAATACATTTCTTAAGTGTTATAATTTATTGTGGTTATACAGGAAAGTCTTTATTTTTCAAAGGTGCTTTCTTAAGTAGGACTGAAATGTCAAGGCAACATATAACAACTGTTCATTCTTATTTAAACAAAAAACCCAAGATCTTTAAGAATATAGCAGGTACTGTGAAAAAGAATCATCAGCAGCCTTTTCCAGAAAGAGGGGAATAAACTCTATACCTTTAATTTCCATCCCCTCAACTCCTAACATTTGTTTCATAGAAAACATTAACAAGTAACACCATTTCTGGTATAAATTATGATACTAATGATTAAAAAAATTAAAAAAAAAACAAGAGCAGCATGGACAAGACCCTAAAGTAACTGTGCAAAAACTTCTGAGTAACTGTGCAAAAACTTCTGAGTCAACTACTCACCAAATGGCTGCCTGTAAGGATGATACACACGGATATCATACGGCCTGTGTGTTACGTTCAACAGCGCCACTCTATCTGACCCATTGTATTTGTTTCCCTTTTCAACTGTCTTTGTATTCCAATCTGTCCAATAAATGGTGTCTTCAAAAATGGTAATAGCAAAGGGGTGAGACAGCGTGCCAGTTTCATAAACCGTGTGCCGATGGCGGCCCTCCAAATCAGAGTACCTAGGGTCACAGGAAGAAAGAGCAACTCAGTGAAGATCATGCCTCTCCTCTAAAGCCTTTAAGGATAGAGGAGCTAACAAATCAATGAAGAAAGTGCTGCCTTCTAGAGGTACTGATATCGTGGAATTTGGCTAGGAAATTATGTCAGAATATTGTTACTTTAATATTTAAAAATCTGGGCACAGACCCTAAAACTCCCACAAAAGGTGGAATGATCTAGCAACTACAAAAGTTGATAACATTAGCCATGGGATGTCAGAAAACTTTCCAAAATATCTTAATTTATGAAAACTTAAAGAAGGCATAGGAAAACCAGAGGTCAATCTTCTGGATCTCTGTTGCTAAGACTGCAGACAAATGACCAGAACATAGTCATTATCTGTTTCTTTTTTAAAAATTCATAAACCAGAAAGCAGTCTTGATCTCTTCTCTCAGTTCTTGCATGATCTCTACATAGTGAACTCAGACACTTTTATGAGTATTTTTTCTCAAGTGAAATTTTTTTCAAGATAAATTTAACAGAATGACACAATTTTTAAAGATCTTGTTTTTTGCATGCAATAGGCTGTTTATCTGGGTACTAGTTCATAAATACCCAGAAGACATTACCATTATCTAACTATGCCATAATTAGCAATGTCTCTGAAATAAACACATATTGCTTGGCCAACAATTTGTATTACATTTTTTACAAGGAGTATTCTTCATTGAACAGTATAATGCTTCCAAGTCTATTTATCACATATTTGGAAGGGAAGGGCAAAGTAAAGGGATAAGGAAATTAAGATGAGTTGAGCACTAGGCTGACTACCATAGGGGAGAGATTACTAGCTGCTTTTTTAGGAGTGTAAGAAGTAAAAGCACCAAGACAAAACTGTGATCTGGATGGCTTCAAAGTTCACACTCTTTTTCTTGTACCATGCCTCAGAGCTCGGCGAACTGCCTACAGGCACTTTAGTTAGAAGCGACCTCAGAGTAACTTTCAACAAACAGGCCAATTAGAAGCTGCCTAGGAATAATACACACACAACCCTGGTGTTAGGAATGAAGAGTTATGCAGTTTGCTTTATTCTTTTCTATGTACTTACTCAATGTAACCCAGGTGGGCGTCTGCCCAGTAGAGTAGATCATTGGTGTAATCAATGGTGAGGCCATTGGGCCACATGATCTTGGTAGAGATAATCAGAGACTTGAGGGTTCCGTCCATGCCTACTCTCCCAATGTATGCTCGGTCACCCCAGTCTGCCCAGTAGACGTGCCTGTTGGAGCAAACACAACATGTCAGTCCCTGAAGCCAGAGGAACTCAGTGGCAAAGACACAAGATTTCTCCAACTAGAGAAACAGAATTTACATCCTACAGAGCATTTCATAAAGGAAAGAGAACAGAAAGGAATGTAAAAGGGGGTAATGTGTAGGAAATGCTCAGGAATGAACATGATAAACTAGAGATTTCAGTAGATTTGACATGGAAAGTCCAGTAAAGGTGGGTTGTTGTTTTCTTAACCATGATTTACTTGCATGCAGCCAAAATATGTAACTTTATAAGTGAAGTGATGTGTCATGGCAAAGAAAATAGCATATGAATATTATTTGAACAAGTCATGCTTCCAGCCATTATACTAAGCCATTTACCGGGTAGAAAAAGCAGAAGACAAATTCCAGCAAGATACTGGCCTTGAGATCACTACGTGAACAGCCTTTTTGGTAACAGAGGTGGAAGAAGGGCGTAAAAGAAGAGCCTGAGATTACAGGAAGACAATACCCATATCGAGGGTGAAGTGCAAGTCCTCTAGGGTTCTCAAAGCAGAAGGTGTTGTTGGCATCCACACAGTGCTCAGCCAACTTGCGGCGGTATCGACCATTGAGGTCAGAGACAGAAAGGCAATTCAGGTAGGAATCCACCCAATAGAGCTTTCTGCAAATGGAGAAGCAGGAGTTAGAGCCATTTCACTTGTAAAGCAACGTACATTTAGCCACACAATTTCCTATCCAAGCACTTTTCCCCCAGGCAAACAATGACAAGAGGAAAACAGTTGACCTTCCTGCAATGAGGCAAAAAAAGATGCAATAATGTGTGCTCGTTTTCCTATTGCAAGGTGATGTCACCTTACAGTAGGGAATTGTGGAGCCACAGAAGGATTTTGGCTTTACTTGCTTCATACAACAAAAGGCATCTTTCCAGGTAATGATTCAGGCTTTACAGGAGGAAGAAAGCAGAAATGAGAGCAATCAATAAGTATCATGAACTACAATTTATATATGGAGTCAAGGAATCTTGTCTCAAGTGCAGCCTTGAGACTGCAAAAGGGAACTCTGAATGCTGGCATCCTTAAGACAAAGAAAAACCTGACGGCTCCCTAGCCTTGTCCCACTAGGCTGGCAAAATGACTTTCTTAACCTGTGCCAAATTTCATTTAATCAAATCACCATTCTTAAAAGTATCCATGACCTTCCAAAGTTCAATACTCCTAGAATGTCTGATAGTTAATTTCCACAGAAATGGTTCTCTTCCAAAAGCTCCAATGTCTCCTTGCCAGAGGTAAACATGATCCAATCATACTAGGTGTCAGAATAATTGTTAGGACAGTAGTACCTTCTTAGGCTTGTGGACGAGGAAAGGAGTATGCAAAAATGTACAAGCCTTGCTCATTTGGGTGAGTACTGATGACTAAGATGGCCACAATTCTGGATTCTATCACTGTACAGGGTAATAATAGCAACAATAATAGCAGCTATCTATTCAATGCCAGGCTTCCCGGGGGACTCAGTGGTAAAGAATCTTCCTGCCAATGCAGGAGACACAGGAGACTTGGGTTTGATCCCTGGGTCTGGAAGATCCACTGGAGGAGGAAATGAAAACTCAATCCAGTATGCTTACTGGGAAAACCATAGGGTTGCAAAGAGTAGGATACAACTTAGCAACTGAACATGCACATATTCAATGCCAGGCCCTGGGCTAAGGGCTAAGATCACAACAACTGCCGAACTAAGTTCTACTGTTACTCTTGTTTTCTTGATTAGGCTGCTGAGGCCCAGAGGTTAGTAAGAGCTAGAGCAGGAATTAATTGAAGACTGACTGTCCCATAGGGCACTCTCCTCTGTGGAGCTTACTGCCAACTCACTAATTCCTCTTTATTCAACAATCAAAACACTGACCTGTAAACAGAATATGTAGAAGGCACTCCATCCCCACAGAGGGAAAAATTAAGAGGACTGAAAGCCAGTCCAATTTTCCACTGTGAAATTTTTCACTGTGCTTTGAAAAACTACTCTATCAAGTTTAAGGGCTTTGGGAACCAAACATCTTTAAGTTTATTGTGGACATCTTTATCGATACTGGGCAGATTATTTCAAATTTCCAAGTAATTGTATCTTAGAACTGTCCCCTATAAACCTAAATGTGACTGGGTTCTATCCTGCCTTGTGTTTTAAGGAATGTTTAATCTGGTTGGAATCTTTCTTGAACATCTGAGGAAATGCTTCAGTCGTAAGATATTTTATCCTACAATCACTCTAGACTTTTTTCCTCCATCTTCCTGACTACCACACATGTATCTCATTCTTTCCCCTGGTCAAGCACATGCCTAGAACAAGAGGAAAGCAGCTAAAGTCCAAGGGAAAATATCACCCTACCAGTTTTGGGGAGAGAGGGCTGAATGACAATATCAAGGTTAAAATATTATCTTTCCCTGCATTGAAGCAAAGGACAAGATAAGAAGAGGTACCATGGTTAGTTCTGTTCCTGCAAATCATTAGTTGCTATGCTTTTTGACACCTCACAGAGTCACTATATATAAAATATTTGTATTCACATCAATATTTTATTGATTATTCTGCAGGCAGTTTTGGAGCACCTATGGCAGGCAGGCTATTATTCAACTAGAACTAGGAAGCCAATTCTCCACCCCCCATCTTTACTCTTAAGACGGTCAAACAGAAAAGATGTGGAAGCATCCTCTGTGGGTCTGGGGTGACCAAAGCAATAATATTTGCAGCCTAAGTGCATGCATCTTCCTGTCAACCACAAAGCCAAGTTTCTGATTCAATAGAGATGTGAAGAAGTGTGATTGAACTGGTAGAGTTGAATTAATATACCACTGTCTACCATAAAGATGCTCAGAGTTTCAAGTCAGCCATTCTTTAATTTATAAGCAGCCCAAGTTGGGAATGACTAGCATTGTAAGCTGGAGAAGGAAATGGCAACCCACTCCAGTGTTCCTGCCTGGAGAATCCCAGGGACGGCAGAGCCTGGTGGGCTGCCATCTATGGGGTCGCACAGAGTCGGACACGACTGAAGTGACTTAGCAGCAGCAGCATTGTAAGTAGCCTGTGAGTTCCAGGAAAGCAGAGGCTGTGTCTGACTTGTTTACCTCCAAACCCCAGTCCCTAGGATAGCACTGCACTTAGGTAACAGCTTTAAATGACTGAATGCACCAACCAAAGCATGAATCAACCCTTCACAAACCTCCAGTAATAAGAGAGCTCTTTCTTCCTTTGTGATACCCCTCTCCATAAAATTCATATCATATATTCTTAAAAATCACTAGATTTTAGATTCTGTGGTATCCCATCTGATTATTAGGTACACAGCAGAAAACAGCAACAACATCAAAAACAAAACATGTAGAAGCATTAAAATGTTTCCACCTGGTAACCCAAATTTGAAAGATCAATTCCCTATTAAGATGAAAGCAGGGCCAGAACACTTTTTAAAAAACAAAAACTTGTTAACTTTTAAAAAGCTTTTTTTCTTACCTGGTAACCCAGTCGATAGCCAGACTTTCTGCACCCGGTAGATTGTGCTTTAGGACTGTCTCCCTGTTTGTCTGATTCACAAACATTCTCTCAATGACTTTATTCTCTATATCAAGCCAGTACAATCTCTTTTCTACTCGGTCAAAATCCAGTGCCACAACATTACCCAGTCCTTGCAAGATGAGGGAGTATAAATGGCCATCAATAGTTAGATTTCTCAAATAGTAACGGTTGCTAAAAATGAGATCAGGCTCGATGTTGCTGTTCTGCCGGCAGGTCTTTCCATCTGGCTCACGGATGTAGCCTGGGGCACATTTGCAGATATAAGTGCCAGGTAAGTTCTCACACATTTGGCTGCAGACGAAGGGCGTCTCCCTGCATTCATCAATATCAACACAAGTCCTCTTGTCCGACAACAGCTTGTAACCAGGGTTACAAGAACAATAGAAACTGGTTAAGGTGTCTGTGCAGTTTTGGCTACAACCACTGAGTGTAGGGTCATTGCACTCATTAACGCCTGTGGGTAAAAGACAGTTATCAGAGAACCTAAGTTGTCAGTAATGGATCCACCATAATGGTCAAAAAAGTCAGCCTTCCCACTGGACAGATGCAGTTCTTTTTGTTTGGTTGGGTTTGGACAGACCTAAGTTCTTAATGAATCATGCTAAAAAAGACAAATAAACAGGGACAAATAAGAAGGGATTTCTAAAGGCCCTACATTATTCAAAAGTGACTCTTATTCAACTTCCTTCCTTGATCCTTCACCAATGGTTTTAACAACAAATACAACCAGGGTGGGGTTAGGGGCGGGGGTGGGGCAGGGGGAGGGGGGACTTCCAGTTAAACTCTCCCCTTTAGTCACCTGAGGATGAAAATTAAGAACAGATTAAGGAATGTAGCAGAGGGGTAGTTAAAGCAACAAGTCATTGCAAGATCAGCACTGTTTTGTTTATCTCCTGTTCTCTATAATGAATGGCTAACTGATGATTAGTCCAAAAAATGTGTGTGACTGACCTCATAGACCAAGAAATCCTTGCTTTTTGATAGACAAACAATAGTAATTTTCTGGCAGTGTGCTACTTAGAGAACCAACTGAAAGGTCCTACTAAGTCAGAAAGGGTTGAGAATCCACGTTCAGTACCCCCCGTTTCCTTTTCCCTAGTCTTCCATTATACTCACCACATCCTTTCTCATCACTGCGGTCTGAACAGTCAGGGAAGTTGTTACAGACTTTCACCATCTCAATGCAGTTCCCATTGTCACACCTGAACTGATGAGGGGGACATGTGGTTTCCGGGGTGTGACACAGGTGCTCGAGCTCATCCGAGTTATCTCTACAGTCATTGTCCCCATCACAGACATAGACCTTATTAATGCAGAGTCCGTTCTGACATGTAAAAAGGGTCTTGTCGCAGGCAGGGTACACACAGCCCCTCTCATCACTGTAGTCACCACAGTCATTGTTCCGGTCACACCTGTGTCATGAGACCCAGGACCACTTAAAATCAGAATATTTCAGGTGAAAATCCAGATCCCCAACTCCTCTCCCAGCACATGATGCTGTCTAGTGTCTGTGTCTCTTAGCTGGAGCACACGCCCACAGTCCGCCTCACCTGCCTCTCTCTGTTGTCAGGCTGACCCTGAGGCACAGTGTGCAGTCCCATTTATCATCCTGCTCACACTGTTATTTTTCTTATAGCAGAAAGAACTGAATGAAGTATTTCTTATGCCCATGCCTCTATTCCAACTGGCAAACCCTGAGCGTCAGCTGCCTCAAGAAAGAATTTTCTTCTAGCAAGCCCACCTCACTCATCTCTCTGATCCTCTGTGCAAGGTCACATTATGACCTTCATTGACCCCAGGCACTTCTGCCTTCATGGGCCCCTTCCTCCATAAAAATATTTAAAATTATATTTAAGGACTACGTTGGTATAAAGGCATATATATTATTATTTAGTATTTAAATTTCTTTGACTTAAAAGTTCTCTTTATTTTTTTTTCTTTTGATTTTAAAAGAAGTACAAACATTTTCAGAGACCATGAAAAGTATCATGGGCCCCAGCCCTGCCTCATGGACGTTTGAGGTTTGTTAATAAATCTTTTAATCCCTAATTCACCTGAACTGGTTGGGGATACACAAGCCATTGTTACAGACGAACTCCGTTCCAAGGCAGGATCTCCTGGTACAATTCTGGTGCTCATCAGAGGCATCAAAGCAATCTGCTTCGCCATCACAAACCCATGATTTAGGGATACACCCTCTGTGTGGAGGCACACTAACTGCACAGGCAAACTCAGAACTTGAGCAGCTACGATTCTCTGAAGCTAAAGCACAAAGAGAATCAGGAATCATATGAAAGCTCATTCCAGCAGTCAAGTTCATTTTGAATCAATATTTATCTTGCTTTACGTTACATAATAGTCTGAGGGATGAAAGGAAATGAAGGGAAAATAGGAAGACAAATTACTCTCCCAAATTTTCATTTTAAATGCTTTGGACCTTGAATTTTTTTCAGAAGTAAAAAGTAAAGATAAACACCTCATAATTTAATTTCCATAAAATTAATGTAAGGTCATATTTTTCCCTTAGGGATATAGAAAACTACTTGTATTTTATTAATTAGATACTAAAAATCCCATACATTTGGTAATTTTTTTTTATTCTATAAAGTATAATCACACAAACACAATGTGAGATAGGCATTTTTATGCCAGTTTTATGAGAAAAGTGAAGCTCACAATGGTTAGCTAGATAGCAAAAGTCACAGAATTTTCTAAAAAGCTAGGGCTTGTTTCCTAGATATATAGGAGGAGTGCTTGTTAATAAGAGTTGACAGAAACCATGACACTTTAGTTAAGAGCTAAAATGCTAACATGTAATCATGAAACTCTGCAGAATAGAATAGAAATATTTTATCTGAGGGTGAAGAGGAGACAAAAGGAAGGGGGTCTTGAAGAAGAGATAAGGGAGAAAAGGACACACTACAGTCTAGATTTGTGCAGCTGCCAACCCATTTCATAGAGGATATGGAGAAACAGGGGCCACCACCAAAGTCGTGGACATATGAGGTAACAATCAAATGCAGAGATCATGGAGTCATTGTTTTTATTATCCTGCCATGGAAAGATACTCTAAGACACCTGAATTTAGAGTTCTGTGCTCTGTTGGCAATGGGAAATGTTGTTTCACAGTCTGTTCCATAATTCACTTAAAAGAATGACCCCTGCCCCCCCATAACAACTCTAGGGTAATGGATAAGACTAGAGGCACAGTTAATTGCAACACTATTAAAGCTGCTATTAAGAGTGGCCAACTGAGTTCTCTTTATCTGTTCTAGAAATGTAGGACATTATTTCCATGACCAAAATGCAACAGGAAAAAAAAAACATTAAAATCATTTTTCATCATTTAAAAGCATTTATGTAGATAATATAAAACATTCCTGAGCAGAAAAATAAAGATAACATTCTATCCGTGTACTTTCAATAAAGAAGAACCTGTCTGACAACCATATTCTCCAAAGACAGAAAAATAAAGCTACTGTTGCCCTGAAATATGACTCTATAGAGGAATTAATTGTTTGCACTTACTGCAGTTGTGTCTTTCATCTTCATCACTCAAGTCTCCACAGTCATTATCACCATCACAGACCCACATCATTGGGATGCACCGGTTATTGTCACACTTGAAATAATCACTGGCGCACGTTGACTGAGAAAACTCTGAAAAAAAAAAAGAAAAAGCACTCTTGGTGAGAAGAGTCATGTACAGTGAGGAATCTTGAGAGAAACATACTATAGTAAGGGCTTCCTAGAACCCCAAGCAGAATTCTTTAATCATATCCCACATGGTAACGAATCAAGTTACCATATGCCCAGAATCCCAGAGATCCCTCAAAATTAGCCTAAGGCAAAAGAACATTTCATTTTAACCATTAAAATACAGCACAATGATAACAATAGGGAGAAACGTGAACTTCCACAAGCTGGTAAGAATAGAGTATGTATCGCTACAGCCTTTGAAAGGCTTTGACACAGGAAACCTACTCCCAGAGACCTAGCCTTCCCACATATGCAGGATGTTCATTCCAGCATTAAATCTTACAAGGAAAAAATGGGAACAACCTAAACGCTCATCAGCTGGGAAAGGGATGGAAACACATGGAACATCCATATTTTACAGCAATATTCAGCAGTGCAAAAAGGTAAGATTGAGGTGTATTTTCTTTTTTTATTATTAATTTATTTTTTAACTGAAGGACAATTGCTTTACAGAATTTTGTTGTTTTCTATTACCATATATAAAAGAGACAGCCAATGGGAATTTGATGGAGGGCTCAGGAAACTCAAACAGAGGCTCTGTAACAACCTAGAGGGTGGGATAGGGAGGGAAGTTCAAGAGGGAGAGGTGTGCTTTCTAACTGATAGGATATTGTTGGGAAAAAAAACAGTGGGAGTGGAATGGCAGAAAGATACATATAGTAAGATTCCTATATGTCAAGATATATAGATAAAGAGTTCACACTTAATAGCAGTTATGTCTGGAGGTGAGGGGATTGTAAGAGGGTGAAAGAATGGGGATTTCACTCTTTTGTATACATCTTATTATTTCTTTAAAATGATATCTGTGTATTGGATGTTCACTAAACTTACTGTGATAATCATTTCATGATGTATGTAAATCATTATGTTCTACACCTTAAATTTACAGTTCTATATGTCAATCTCAATAAAACTAGAAGAAAAAAATATCTCTGCATATTATGAAAATCCATTAGTGTTAGATTGTGTGTTTACTTCTACTTAAATATGTCAGATCTAAATATGTCAGTTCAGTGCAGTTCAGTTCAGTCGCTCAGTCATGTCCAGCTCTTTGCAACCCCATGACGCCAGGCCTCCCTGTCCATCACCAACTCCCAGAGTTTACTCAAACTCATGTCCATCAAGTTGGTGATGCCATCCAGCCATCTCATCCTCTGTCGTCCCCTTCTCCTCCTGCCCCCAGTCCCTCCAAATACGTCAGATAGTTGGTACTAACTGCTAATACTATGACTTCGGTTCCCATGGAGAAGTTTGGAAACTATTTATTCTTCATATATCTGAACCAATAGTTCATTTATTTAAAATAATCTCTAAGACCCTTCTACTCACCTAATAGTTACTACTTCTTTTACAGCTCCTTAAAACTCTATGTGCCCTTTGTTTTCTACAAAACTTTTAGTGTTGGGGAAAAAGACATTGTCAAGGAGCTTCTAATACCACTCTCTATCAGCCACAGAATTTGAGCCCAAGGGAAAACAGGAATAGAAAATAGCCTGAATTCAGCTGCAAAACTAGGCTAATGGTCTTAAGAAAATACCCCAACTGGAGCCCATTATACAGAGTGAAGTAAGCCAGAAAGATAAACACCGATACAGTATACTAACGCATATGTATGGAGTTTAGAAAGATGGTAACGATAACCCTATATGCAAAACAGAAAAAGAGACACAGATGTACAGAACAGACTTTTGGACTCTGTGGGAGAAGGCGAGGGTGGGATGTTTAGAGAGAACAGCATCAAAATATGTATATTATCTATAGTGAAACAGATCACCAGCCCAGGTTGGATGCATGAGACAAGTGCTCGGGGCTGGTGCACTGGGAAGACCCAGAGGGATCGGGTGGAGAGGGAGGTGGGAGGGGGGATCGGGATGGGGAACACATGTAAATCCATGGCTGATTCATGTCAATGTATGGCAAAAACCACTGCAATATTGTAAAGTAATTAGCCTCCAACTAATAAAAATAAATGGAGGAAAAAAAAAAAAAAGAAACCCCTCCAAAAAAAGTGATGGTACTTACTACAGTGATATTTATAATACCAGAAAAAATAAATCAATCTAAATACTTAAAATAGAGGCAGTTAACTCAATGATCACATAGCCACTCAATGGAATATCACACAGCCATTAAACAAGAGTATGAAAATGACAACATGAAGTATGAAGTCTCTCTTAACCAGACAGTATATATATTTTAAGCTTCAGGCCATATGTTCTTTTTCACAACTACTTGACACTATATTGTGGCTGCATTTTAATGAAACTTTATAAAGACAAGCATGACAGACTTCCCTGGTGGCCCAGTGATTAAGACTTCACCTTCCAATTCAGGGGGTGTGGGTTCGATACCTGGGCAGGGAGCTAAGATCCCACAACCCTCATGGCCAAGAAAAAAGAAAACATAAAACAGAAGCAATACTGTAAAAAATCAATAAAAACTTTTTTAAATGATCAATGTCAAAAAAATCTTTAAAAAAAAAAAAAAAAGACAAGCATGGCCATAGTTTGCTGACCCACATACAATATTGCCAGACCCCCCCCAAAAAAGCGATATAGAAGATTGTACATGCAGATTTTTACAATTATGTTAAAAAAAATTGTGCATGGATACAGATTAGGATTTGCAAAGGTAAATAGCAGCCTTCAAACACAAGCAACACACAGCTGCCTCCAAGAATATAACTAGAAGGTCCTTGGAACATCTCAGGAAGCTCAAATGGCCTTGGGACCCTACCCCCTCAGCTGGCACACAAAGCAGAAAGATACGTGTGCCCCTCACCTGCCCCCTCGGCATGTACATCATACTCTCAATAACCTTTAGATCCTTTAGATCCTCCCACAGTCTTACGGGTGAGAACTCACCCAAATTCAGAAATTCCAATTCAGAGTCAATTACAATTAATTGCGTTCCCCAAACCAGGCAGGTAGTAGGTGCATCACCAACTTTTGGTAGGTGCAACTTTTCGTCTGCATCCATCAGCAACTTCCATGTCCTGCCCAGCAACCTACCCAGTGCCCTACATGACCAGGCTTTGAATGAATATCTGCTGAGGGGTATTAGCAAGGAGTGCAAACATTCCCCAGCCAGAACCACAGTTTACATTTGAAGTAGTTGGAAGAGGGATGCCAGGGGCATCACCATGCTTTTCATGCTGGCTCACTCTCTTACCACAAGTGGGAGGTTCGTCAGAGCTGTCAGAACAGTCTCTTTCATGATCACAATACCAGTGTGCAGGAATACAGGGCCCAGAGGTGCAGTGGAACTCATCACTCCTACACGACTTAGCGCCTGCAGTAGGTAAAGAAGATAAAATCCGTGAGCAACACACAAGCTTGTTCCTAATAACCTGCCTATATCTCTGAACTGGGTAGGAGTTGCCAAGACAGGAAGAGGCCTGAGTTTTTATAAGTTTTACATCCAGAGGGAAGAATATGGGAGAGCAATATTTTTCTAGTCTCCCAGAATTTTTTTCCTAAATTCCAGAGATTCAGAAAATGAATTGCACCTATTAGAAATACCAAAAAGACTATTTTTTGATACACGAAATCAAGTTATAGATGAAAGAAAACATGGTTCTATGTTTTCTGCCATAACACAAAACAAATTCTACTGAAAAGAAAAAACAACAAAATAACCAAATCACCCTACACACAACCTTTTAAGCAACATTAGACCATGATTCTAGAGAATTAGCAAAGTTTTGCTCTTATTTGTCTTTGTAACTTATTTGAGTAAATGATTCTGCCTATGTGTAAACTTTTCTCACATAACTGGAGGTTATGATCTGATGTGTTTTCTAGATTTTCTATTTCCTCTTGTTGCTGTTTTTACAACTGACTCCTACTCTTGGATTGTAACCTGGCCTGGTGACCATTACTAAATTCTTAAAGGATGCATCTATTTACACTAATAGTTTCAAAGGTATCGAGCCTAAGAATTTGAGCTATAAATATAAGAAATTATTTGATTGAACCAAATGGCTAAATATGAAATTAAAGTTTCTGAAAATCAAACATATGAAAAAGACAAAAATTCTTCCAGTTACTAATGGCTATTATAAACGTATTGAGAATAAATATGAGGGCTTATTTTGCAAATTCTGCCTGTAGTTCCTGAAGACAAAAGACCTTTAATTATAGGAGGTTATGCATTATAGCTGATCCCTGGAAGAAATATTTGGAGTCAGGTTTCCAGCCAGGGGACAGAGAGAAGGGACTTCTTATGTCCCTCCAATTACATCCTAAATAACTGCCTACTGTATCAACTTACAAGGTTAACTTGAGAGGACAAATTGAAATTAGCTGAAACACACAGGCCATGTGTCTTTATATTAGCTCAAGACATGCATGCCTGGAACCACAAAGGAGGTTTATCTTACCACAGAAAATGGGGTTTTCATCACTCATATCTCCACAATCGTTGTCTCCATCACACAAGAAAGAATGTGGAATACAAATCGTTGAATTCGTACATTTTACGTATCCAGGATGGCACGTGTGTTCAGCTTGAAAAAGACAACCAGATAAACAATTTGGAACATATTCATCACATATACATCATATATGTCCATGCTAACAGATCTACTGCAGAATCAAACCAGCAGAAGGGAAGCTATCAGAGAGGCATGATTCGTGACAGTTATGTGGTGCCATATAATCTCTAGTAAAAAGAGTATTTCCTGTTTTCATTATTTAATAGCATCAGCAAGACTTCCCACTCTCCTCACTCCCCATACAATGGAGTAACATGAATGAAGATCTCTATATATTGATAAGGAAAGATGGTATGACCTCCAAGATGCATTAATAGCAAGAAAGCAGAACACTAGGCTCTCTTTTGTGTATGAAAACTGATAACTGTGTGTGTCCAGCAAGAAAGAAATGCTTACATTTAAAACAAAAATGAAAAGATTAACGAAAATTAAGAACAGTATGGAGGGAGCAGAGTGGAGAGGACAAGCATGAAGGACATCTGTGAGTGCCCTTGTCATACAATTTTTACATGACTATGAATCCATGTACATTATTTTCTATAAATGAACACAATGAAATAAAAATGGATAAAGAAAAGCAATTTCCAAAATTTGGAAACAGTAACAAATGACTGCATATTTCTAGTGGGAAATAATCTAAGAACAAAAAGGACATAAAATGTTTGATTACATTTGTATGGTTACTTTGAACGTATTATAAAATAAAGCAAATAAGTGACTATATCACCTATTACAAACTAAGATTTTAAGTGTAAGAGATGTGATTATAAAATCTAAAAGGTAAAAACCAGTTTATCTTAAGTTAAAATGGAAAATACCAATATCATTTTCTTCCCTTTAGAATTGTATTTTCTAGTTCTGTCCACTAAAGAGGCCTAGAAGCAATAAAAGCCAAATAGGAATAGGTAACCCAACACTGTGGTAATTTTAATCTTTTAAAAAGTCCATTAAATTACAATATTGCTTCTGTTTTATGTGTTGGTCTTTTTGTCATGAGGTATGTGGGATCTTTGTTCCCCAACTAGAGATGGAATCCATACCCTCTGTGTTGGAAGTCTTAACCACTGGACTGCCAGGGAAGTCCCAGTAATTTTCAAATATCACACTCAAAAGGAATCAGACCAATTCCAGGTCTGAGATAAGAAATGCACAAGTCTGAAATGCACTATGGAAGACTGAATGGGATCAAGTCAAAATAAAAAAGGACCCAACTTAGCAGGATTCCCACTGCCAAAAATAGGACAATTAAGCACCAAACGCAGTAAATTACTTCATCTCATTAAAACTCAAATATGTAAAAATCCATGAGTTTACTACAATAGTAAAAACAAAACAAAGCAAAAACTTAATGCTCATTGGTCACCAACTTACTTCTCTGAAAATTGAAAAGGGAAAGAAAGAACCAACATTTACTCTGCAGAATTGTATTTCAGAGTAACAAAATAGCTGATAATTTCTTCTTTAGAGAACTTGAGCTAATAAATGTGGATGGAATAGTAAAATTTTTAAATACCTGATTTATAACCCTTAAAGTAATAATAAATTCATGGAACAACCATCCATGGTTAAAAACCACTGGGTGAAAGATTGATGGGAACTTCCTAAAGGGAAGATTCAAACTGACTTCTAAATTAATATCATCCTCACTTAAAGTGGAATAATCAAGCATTACGTGCTTCATGATGTGATACAACAAGAAATAGACAGCTCCACCTATGAAGTGTTCTTGCCCAAAGAACTAAGTCTAATGTAACCAAAGGTCTCAATTCCAACCTAAATCAATAGGTAGACTTTGAATCCTGATGTGAGCAGATGAACTGTTTACATTTTGGGGCAAAGTGATAAAATTTGAATATGGACTTAGTACTAGAGGACATTAAGTAAGTACTATTGATTTTGTTGAGCATAATGCTAGAATAGTAGTTGTTTTTCAAAATATATATTACCATGTATAAAACAGATAACTAGTGGGAGCTCAGCCTGGTACTCTGTGAAGACCGAGAGGGGTGAGATGAGGTGGGATGGGAGGGAGGCTCAGGAAGGAGGCGGTATATGTGTACTTATGGCTGATTCGCTTGTTGTATGGCAGAAACCAGCATAACATGGTAAAGCAGATTATCCTCCAATTAAAAATTTTAAAACATTTTTTAAATTTGAAAACAAATGTCTTTATCAGGGACATGTGTTTCTGGAAGTTGCTTTAAAATACTCAGGAAAAAAGTTGGAGGACATGGATAAAACATATTGACCACTTGTTAAAAAAAACAACAAAAAAGCATGGGTGCATGCTCTGGATGTCATGCATGCTCTGGATGTCATCCAGTCATGTCTGGATCTTTGTGACCCCATGGACTGTAGCCCACCAGGCTCCTCTGTCCATAGGATTATCCAGGCAATAATACTGACACACCCAAATAAATATTGTGTGTAACTGCATACAAACAGAGCAGAGCATGTAGATACATCCAAACTAAAAAAGCATTTTTGCTCATACTCTGTGCTACTGTTTTCTCAAGATGCTAAACTGTAAGTTCCAGAAATTTGGGAAAACCAGTTCACTAAAAAGCAATTTACCAAATCATTTCAGTCAACACTGTACTATGTAACTTTGTGCATAGCAAACATTAACCACACACACTAATCAATTAATTTTGTCCGTGGTCATTGGTAAAGCTTTACAATAATCAGAAACACAAACCAAAGATAAAATATTGAAGGTGAAAGCAGTCAAAGATTGTGTGAATAAATCAAATATTAGGTAGAATTATTTTTAAAAATCACTAGTAGACGTGTAAAATGAAATGTATGTTTTAGATGAATATTGTCGGTCTTTTCTCAGAAATGCATCGTCTTTACATCTCCCAGGCTCTGAGAGTTCAAGGCTCCAAAGCCCATTAAGAACTTAAGATGAACTTACGGCAGTTTTTCTCATCTGAAGCATTGTTGTCATGGCAGTCGTCTGTCCCATCGCAGACTAATGCAGAGGAGATGCACCTTGCATTTTTGCAAGTGAATTCTGTTCTGTTACAAGCCCTGAAATGGCACCTTGTCTCATCACTGTTATCACCACAGTCATTGTAGTGGTCACAGCGGTAACTGTACGGGACACATCGACCATTGGCGCAGGTGAAGCTTGTCGAAGGGCAGGTGTGAAATGCTGAGGAGGGGAAAAAATATTGAAAAAACATTGAAGAAGCTCGCGGATTAAAGCATCATCCCGTTTTTCTAAAAAGATACAATCAAGTAAAATAAGATACTTTGGGTTTACCTTCCAAGGCAAAAGCTGCAAAACGTACTGCATGCAAAATGAGCCCAAACTTTAAATTAGTTAAATTAAGCAAATACGTTGTATACTTTTTTTTAAGCAAATGGAGTATTTGACACAAATGGCAAAGTCACTCCATTCCTCTACCACCTCAATTTATATCTCAGTTTCATTAAAGCATGCAAACACAATGCTTTCAGGGGACTGAGGCTCAGAGAGGTTAAGTAATTTTCCCAGAGCTCCCCAGACTATAAATGGCATGCAGCATCTCTGCTCTTTCTTAGGTGCACTTCAGAGGTGCTTCCTAATAAAGCATCGAAGACTACTTCACAGCACATATATTAGCTGTTGCATGATTTAAGCAAAGTGCAGTCTAGATTCTCAGGCTACATGTTCTTTGCTTGTAAAAGGACCAAACACTAGGTACATCGTGAACTTCGAAAGTTCCAAGAGTTCAGCTCACCACAGAGAGTTTCCAGCTCATCACTGCTGTCACCACAGTCGTCAATGCCATTACATTTCAACTGGTCAGGGATGCACTTCCCACTAAGGCAGGTGAACTTGGAACTGTCGCACCGGGTACCATTATCCGGGATACAGTACTTATTGTTGTTGGCCAGATACCAGTGGCCCTCATGTGGACACTGGCACTCAGCACCATTTGGACCTGAAGAAAGGTAAGCCCAGAAAAAAGCAAAAGATTTCTGTAGCAAACATTGATATTTTCTCCCCCTGAAGAGCACTGGCAACAGCTTCTATATTATTAAACACGCTCTAAGAAATGGAAACTCTGCTTTAAGTTATGTTTTCATCAATACGAACAACCACCAATTTCTAATAAGTGTGGTTAATTCACTCTAATCTTTAAACCACTATTTCTTATCTTCATTGAAACATTAGCAATGATTCTACCTTCTCAGCAAAATCTGCACAGCAATAGTCTCAAAAGGCACATCCTCTTATTAATTTATTGTTCTCTATAAAACACACTTCTGAAGCACACTCCGTTTATTCAACTATAAACAGTACCTCCTAAGTGAAAGTATTAAATCCTTTAATGAGGAACATTAGTTCATTGATGAAATTTCTATTCAAGACATGATGTGCAGCAGCCAAACCTGCATATTTCTTTCTACCTCCATCAAGCTTGAATTAAAAATGTCTTTGTAAGAAGGCTCCGTATGGAATAGGAAAGAAAAAAAAAACCTTTCAGTCTTCTTCTCAACAGACAAACCCTGAAATCTATTTTAGAAATTACTCTGAAAACAGAGAGAATCTTTGCTTGTGCTGGAGCTGAATATTCTCTCAGCCTTCCCTACTAGTGGTCATCATTATTATCACTTTCCATGATTCATCTTCGTGCCCAGTGCCTTACCTGGTGCACAAATATGGCTGCAGCCCCCATTAAACCGATCGCAAGGATTGTCACACTGTTGTTGGTCCTTCACAACAGCACAGATACCCTTAGGCCGAAAGGGAAGGGTCGTGGTCACTGCAGTCTGACCTGACCCATCAACTTTGTTAGCTCGATAAATTTTCTGAGTGAGCAAGTCAGTCCAGTAAACATACTGGCCATAAACAGCTAAGCCAAAAGGACTATTGGCTCTGCTGACAATGACCTCCCGCAGATAGCGCTGTAGATCGAAGCGCTCAATCTTCTCCCTAAAATGAAGATGGAAAAAGAAAAAAGAAAATACTAGAATCCAGAAGGATTAAAGTCCTCAACTGGCACCTAATGCCTCAGTACAATCATGACTTTTACACAAGCCCCCAACTTTCTTTTCAAGTGGAGCATATGGCAGCAAGAAATGTTTCTCCTGGTAATGGGAGAACTTCATCTGCTTATTAAACAATGGCCTATATAAATGATTTCCAAATATTAATATAACCCACAAGTAATCCTACTAAAGGAAACAGGGGAAAGAAATGAAAAGAGGGGAGTATTGTGAAATAATACACCTCTTGCTTGAAAATAATACCTGTCTTGGTGTCTGGCACATAGTAGTCACTCAATAAAATGTGAATTACTTTTCCCTTCCCACCCGCTTAATGAGTTTTTCCATTTGTCATTGACTTTGAGATATCTTCCTAACTGAGACACAAAATATCACTGCTTTATTTCAAGTGAGAAAATAAAGATAAAGTTGTTAGGTGCTTAGCATCATGAGACCAAAATCATAAGAAAATAGCAAGGAAAGTTTAACATTCCTAACATACAGATACCAGTCATATTAAACAAAATCATCTCATATCTTCAATCATTAGGATGATGGGAATATGTGTAATTTCAGAAGTGACTGGAGAGTTACATGCAAAAATTAGAGCTGACAGAAGTTTATAAAGAAAATATTATGAAATGGACTGAGAAGAAGCTGGCACAAGAAATAATTTTTTTTGAGAAGATGATCAAAAGACAAAGACTGAAAGAAAATGCTTTTACAAGACACTGAAAGCTAAAACCCTGAGAAATTTTACTATCAGTGTACGTTTAAAGTCATTCATATTTTGAGGTAGTTACATGATTATAAACTGAATGATTATATTTATAACCATAGTTGAAATTAACTTGTCTAGTAACGCATCTTTAGATGTCTTTCAGTTTACAATTACTCAATCTCATGATATAGATCAATTTTCACAGGTATATTCACCAATATTTCACCACATTATGCATATCCCTCTTCTTTTGAACAGGGAGGAAGAAATCTCATCAATACCCACAAGAATAACCAAAGACACGTACAGATTAGCATCTGCCCAGTAGAGAAGGTTTTGTTCATAGTCCAGAGTGAGCCCGTTGGGCCAGACCAGGTCACTGTCCACCAAGCTTCTCCGGGAGTATCCACCCATTGTGGCAGTCTCAATTTTGGCATTAGTACCCCAGTCGGTCCAATACATGTACCTAGTGACCCAAAAGGAGACATAATTCACCACAAGGAACTCACACTTCTTTTTACTTAAGAAAGACAGCAGCATTCTTTAACTGCAAATATGACAGTTGTATTTGACACCAATAGAGCAAATGGAAGCTTACTCCATTCCCACCCATACAACTTGTCCAATAGGGATTTACTGAGTCAGAGCATCAATTCCCTAGTATGCGGCCAAACTTCCTAGGAGCACCAACCGGAGTTCCTTCCCAAGGAAGGTCACTCATGCTCTTTCATCCCTTAATCTGTAGCTACAGTATTACAAGTGCACGAAACACTGGCTCTCTATTAACATAACATAATTTCAGACCCTGCTGCCTCTAGAAATAAGCAATCATGACACACCCTTGGCAAGGATCTAACACAATTCCTCTTGGCTTTGGAACTTCGGCTATCGTAGTGTGTCTAGACCCATCCGTGGCAATGGACTTAATCATCTGATTGGTGTAGTCACTGTAATAAATTCTTCTATTGATCCAGTCAAAGGCAATGCCCTCAGGACTCCCTATGCCTGGACATAAAACCAACAAACACACAAAAAGAAGTTAGAATCTCAATAAACATTTTAGAATCCCTGGGTCATCCATGTGTGTTGATCCCACTGCGTCTCCTTCCAAGATAAGCTATACTTAAAGTACACTTACCTGAAACAACAACAGTGGGAGGACTGCCCCTTGAATTCAGGTTGACATAGGAAATCTGGCCTTTTCCAGATGACAAAAGTTGTGTGAAGTAGATTCTGTTATCTATGCTGTCATAGTCTAGGGCCACAGCCATTTTTTCCACACTTATTGCTGGGAAAGGTTGGCTATAGTCTTTGGGGTCAAAACGTAAGCTCCTCAAGGAATTATCCAAGGCAAAGATGAGGAAATTTTCTGATGAAATGGCACAGCTCTTGCCATCAGCTTGCAGGGTCCCAAAGGCACAGTCACATTTAGGGGTTTGTGATTTAGGCAGAGCAAAGCAGAAATGGGTACATCCTCCATTATTTTCCAAGCAAGGGTTGTTGTTGAGCTCTGCTGGTGACCGAGGCTGGACACTCTGGTCAAAGATGGTCACATCTCTTAGCCAATCAATATTGTCCCTTATCACTGTTGGTCGATCTGCTCTATTTGGTTCCTTGCTGGCTTGGAGGATTTTCTTTAAATTCCTGTCTACCCATATGATAGAATTTCCAAACACAGTGATGGCATAAGGAGCTGGGTAACGACTGCCGAAACGAATCACTTCAGAGTCCCCTCCCTCAATGCTGATCCTTGCAATTAAATCTACAGCGTCATCAACCCAATAAACGTAGTTACTGCTATGATCCAATGCCAAGCCGCGTGGTGTGGCAGTGATATCTGATACAAGCACAGTTCGATTGGTACAGTCAAGAAAAGACCGTTCAATCTTTGGGTTCTGCCCATAGTCAGACCAGAAGAGGTATCGATTCTTGGGGTCCACAATAATGTCTCTGGGCATATCCACTGTGGTTTTAAGGAGAATGTGGCGGTGGGTAGTGTTGATCCTTAGAACTTCTATCAGTGTTTCAGATCTAAAAGCATTGGTAAAATAAAGATTTCCTGCAAGAAAATGAAAGAGCATGCTGATTAATGGCAAACCAAGAAAAAAGAAGATAGCTCTTGTAAGATAGAGGTTTGAGCCAGTATATGTTGTCTTTCCCAGGAGGATAAATAAATATCTCAGTTTAGGCTTAGAAAAATAAATATTTACTCTTAGGAACTAAATAGATTGTTTCTAACTAGTGTAGATGTTTTCATCCCATGGACCTTCTAAAGTCACCAAAATTTGGGCATTACAGAACAAAGTAAATGCTAGAGCAAAAAAGTATGGTGGGAAGATAGTTTACAGTACATAAATGAATCGGCATAGCTGTGTTCCAACAAAACTTTACTTAGCACGGGCTACATCTGGCCTATAGGCCATAGACTGTTGATAGTTGTTTTTCAATGTATCATTAAAAACTGGATGGTAATTCAAAACTAAGTATACAAATCAGTATAGAAAAGTTAATATAATGTTGGGTCAGGAATTTCAATTAACTACAACAAAGTACCTAATAATCAAAGAGGTTTCATAAATAACATGAGGAAGCAATTAAGAATTCAGCAACTAAAATTGCTCAGCTTTAAAATAAATGATTGTCATTTTTTGGTTTATATTATATTTTGATATTCCTTTCTCTTTGAAAATTTAGATATTTCTAATTTAGAAATTAGATGTTCCTTTAAGGGTGAAATAAGTCCACATAATTAAATATTTCTTTCCATTTTGCCAACGACTCAGTAAATAATCTATAATGAGATCATCTATAATGAATCTGTCAACTGAAACACTTTGTCACTAACAGACACAAAGCTGTTACGTTTATTCTAAAAACTCAATTCAACTTATCTTAAATAATCTCAATAAACATCTAGGAAAATAGATCTGCCACATGTATGTTAAACTTTATAGTATAAATAAGATGACAGAAATGCAAACACAAAAAGCTTTTCAATAAAATCACTATATAGCTTACCCACCTGCTACCCAATCCACCGCAATACCCCGGACTCCATTTACTCCTATCCCATCTGTAACGATGTTTGTAAAATTAGACCCATCTGGTTTGATTCTACGGATTGCATTATTAGATGCCACAGAGATGTTAAAATCACACCAATAAATAAAGCCGGAAGACACATCCACATCCACATGCAGCGCATTTCGTCCTGGAACAGTAAAGAAAAGATCATTAAACCATGCTCTAGCTTGAACTAGAACTTTTTAAAATGTCTGCCCTTCCTCTCTAACCCTCATTCCAAATCCCCTTGGCTCAAACCATGCCCCCATTATGAAATAAAACTATTTATTTCCCAGTTGCAATGAGCACAACTACCCCCAAATCTTAGTTTCTAAAAGCCACTTCCCACAATAAACAGTACTGGCTTCTGGGAGAAATGGTTAAGCATAGGTTTGGGAAGGGAAGGTACAAGGTAAGCCTGGAACATATTTATTAGACCAAGAAGCAAGGAAGCATTCAAACACTAATGGAATCATGTCGAAAGAATACAGACAGCAATAGGAGAGGTTCTCCCCAGACAAAACGGATCGATAGGAGCATCAAAAGAACAATTATGCTAAATGATTCTACACTGAATTAAAGAAATAAAAACTTGAGTGTATGTGATAATAAAAAGGAGAGAAGAATGAACGTAGAAGGAATGATAAAACAAGAAAAAGAACCATTTTGCAATTCCCAATTAAATCATCATTTCAGACAAAGATAAAAACCAATGAAATAAAAGCAAAAATGAACAAATGGGACCTAATTAAAATTAAAAGCTTCCACACAACAAAGAAAACTATAAGCAAGATGAAAAGACAGCCTTCCGAATGGGAGAAAATAATAGCAAATGAAGCAACTGACAAAGAATTAATCTCAAAAATATACAAGCAACTCCTGCAGCTCAATTCCAGAAAAATAAAAGACCCAATCAAAAAATGGGCCAAAGAACTAAACAGACATTTCTCCAAAGACATACAGATGGCTAACAAACACATGAAAAGATGCTCAATACATCACTCATTATCAGAGAAATGCAAATCAAAACCACAATGAGGTACCATTTCACTCCAGTCAGAATAGCCGCTATCCAAAAGTCTACAAACAATAAATGCTGGAGAGGGTGTGGAGAAAAGGGAACCCTCTTACACTGTTGGTGGGAATGCAAACTAGTACAGCCACTATGGAGAACAGTGTGGAGATCCCTTAAACAACTGGAAATAGAACTGCCATATGGCCCAGCAATCCCACTGCTGGGCATACACACCGAGGAAACAAGAATTGAAAGAGACACAGGTACCCCAATGTTCATCACAGCACTGTTTATAATAGCCAGGACATGGAAGCAGCCTAGATGTCCATAAGCAGACGAATGGATAAAAAAAGCTGTGGTACATATACACCATGGAGTATTATTCAACCATTAAAAGAATTCACTTGAATCAGTTCTAATGAGGTGGATGAAACTGGAGCCTATTATACAGAGTGAAGTAAGCCAGAAAGAAAAACACCAATACAGTATAATAACGCACATATATGGAATTTAGAAAAATGGTAATGATAACCCTGTATGCAAGACAGCAAAAGAGACACAGATGTACAGGACAGTCTTTTGGACTCTGTGGGAGAGGGCGAGGGTGGGATGATTTGGGAGAATGGCATTGAAATACGTATATTATCATATGTTAAATGAATCTCCAGTCCAGGTTCGATGCATGAGACAGGGTGCTCGGGGCTGGTGCACTG
This sequence comes from Dama dama, assembly GCF_033118175.1. Classification (NCBI taxonomy): domain Eukaryota; kingdom Metazoa; phylum Chordata; class Mammalia; order Artiodactyla; family Cervidae; genus Dama; species Dama dama. The sequence goes on along the minus strand of NC_083713.1, from coordinate 29,922,228 downwards.
GGATGACCCAGAGGGATGGGATGGGGAGGGAGGTGGGAGGGGGTTCAGGATGGGAACACATGGACACCCATGGCTGATTCATGTCAGTGTATGGCAAAACCAATACAATATTGTAAAGTAATTAACTTCCAATTAAAATAAATAAATTTATATTTTAAAAAAACCAACGAATAAAAGATGCTTGGGGGAAAAGATATTCATAGGGTATCAAAGTGTAACCCCAAAAATTTCATCTAAATTGTAGAGGGGCAAAAAGGCAGAGATTTCATGGTGATCACCATTACCAGGTGATCAAACTTAAGTACCAATTGTGGCAAAATGTTAATGATGGTTGAATCTAGCAAGCATAAGGGTGTTCCCTACACTTTTCAACTTTTCTGCATTTGATATTTTTCAAAATGCAAAGCTGGATGAAAAACTTGTTGACTGCGTAATATATTTACAAGATGGTGACTTAGATGACTTTTTAGACATAGGAAAGCAGAGATCAACCATGAGCACATGTGAATATGGTTATCAAGCAGAATCAACATGCTTCCTTTCAGGATTTGAAGTAGCTCAACTGGAATTCCATCACGTCCACTAGCTTTGTTCGTAGTGATGCTTTCTAAGGCCCACTTGACTTCACACTCCAGGATGTCTGGCTCTAGGTGAGTGATCACACCATCGTGATTATCTGGGTCATGTGCTGAATCCAAACATGGAGAAATGCTATAGGGCACCAAGGACTTCAACATGGCATCAGATGGAGTCAAGTGTTACTTGTATTGGAGGAACATACCCGGGCCTGCCACTGGCACCATGGCTTCTGAATGATCTGACAGTTGCAAGCTAAAGCCCCTGATTGTCCACAGCGAGGAAACAACAATGAAAGAATTATATGGAGAGCAGGTCCGATTGTCAGGATTGAGTTTAAATCCGGTGGCACAGGCACAAGAGAACAGTCTTCCTGGTACAGGCAGGCAGATTTGCTGACAGACATTCATGTTGTTGCTGCAGCCGTTTGAGGATTCGGAGCCTAAATGAAATCACAGTTAGTTTGTAACTTTTCACCCCATCTATTTGCCACTCAGTGTCAAATTTGGGGATCATTATAAAAGTCAGTAACAAAATATGGAATCTGAGTTAACCTAAAAACAATATTGGAGAGCCTACTGCTTATAGAACTAACACACAGAGGTTTAAAACAGGACCACAACCATGTAACAGTTTATGTTTTATCATAGTAGAGAACGGAGCACCAGTTGTTCTTCTTCCACCAATCATTCAAGAGTTAGAGGAATAACCTATGTACTGCCATTTAAAATTCTGTATTTTAATTATACAATCAAACATGTGATGGATATTTGATTTAATATGTATTAAATAAGAATACTTGAAGTTGTTTCGAATACACAATAAAATAATATCAAGTGACACACCTAGGTTATAGGACAACAAACAAATTACTTGATAATCTCAGGCTAGATATTTCAAAATAAAGAAATTATCTCTAGATCATAATACTAACTTAAAGGGGCAAATCAAAAGTTACACTATCTCAAAAAAGCACACCTAAGAGTACTCCTTTTAAGATTAAAAAAATTCTATTGTGTTATCTACTTTTCCAGTAGGCATCCAACCTCCAATGCGCCAGTAACTATTCTAGTTACTGGGTAGAGAGCGAGAAGCAAGACAGACAGAATTCCTGTCCTCATAAAGGTTACATACTAATGAAGAACGCAGACAATAAACACATACATAATTATGTCAGGGAGGGCAATAAAACGAGAGCAAAGTAAAAAGTGATGGGGAATGAATGGGAGAAAGTTTACTCTGAAGTGAATCTGGCCTTTCAGATGCCAGATTAGTCTTTGACACTTAGCCATGCTTAATATATTTTAAATATTTTGGAATAATTTCTATTTCTGTATGTACACAGGTTTGTATGTGTGGCGGGGTTGTATGCAGACATGTAAGTGCATAGATATATTCATCGAACACACATGAATGTATGTTTCAGTGACAAATACTCACCACGTCTTTGGTAAATTTTAAGGCCTCTGAGATCTGGGAGATTATTTCTCAAGACTATTTTGTTGGCCCCCGTAGCCTTGTCAACTCTTTCAATGACCTCATATTCTTCATCGGAGTAATAAAGGAAGGGGCCATAGACAGCAAGTCCCCAGGGGTAGGAAAGATGGTTTACCAGGATCATTCGATTTGTTCCATCCACATTTCCTCTTTCAATCTGAAAGGTTAGAATTTTTGCTATTGACTGATTCATGGTGAAATGAGGCAAATGTTTAAAACTAATATTAGCTTAATAATGTTTCACACGTAGATAGCATTCTATCCTTTCAGGGATGTTTCATATCTATTTCTGACTATATGTGATAGTCACACCTATATCAAGTGGTGGGTCAGACAAATGTCACTGTGCCCATTTCACTGATAATGAAGCTGAAGTCCAAGTAAGCCAGTCAACCTTCTCAGATGGCATGGTGAAAAATAGGGAACTAATCCCTGCATGTGATATTCTGGTCAAGGATACTGTGTGCTAACTGGCCCTGGGTTTAATGTCTTCACCAACCATTTCTGCAATGGAGATAGGAAACGTACTCGACACACTCACAGAAGACAGCAAGACAGTGCTATTAACACAGCACAGTAATAAGTCAGCCTCACACGACTCTGGTGAACTAGAGAAGAACTCAAGAACGAAGTTCCTAACAGGAAGTGATAAGCAGTCTGCTCTGGAAGAAAAAATATATAGATATAGCTGGTTTGATCCTCCTCTGTGTCAGGATCTGAGCTGATTGCTGGCAAGACAGACAAATGGGTGTTGCTCCCTGCCTCTCTCGACAAGGGAATCCAGCAGTTACAAGAGCAGGCTATGTCCTGGAAACCAACAGAAATTCCAGAAGGGTGCAGCACAAAGGAGATAATCTCTGTGGGAAGCTGCTGAGGGAGTGTCTGGGACCAGATGAGCTGACCACACTTGGCTCAGGAATCTGGAGCTACTTATCTGGGCCAGGGCTCAGGGTTCCTTGTGGTTTCATGAAGACCACATGCCTCCATCATGAAAGCAGTTTCATTAGTGAGATAGCTAAAGAGAAGTGGTTCGGAATGGTGCAGGTGGCAGAAAAGGCTGGACCTGAGAGAAGACGCTCAGGGACAAACTGCCGGGATTTTTGTGATGATTAAACAGGCCATGCTTATTAGAGTGAAGGAGGAATATGAGGGTTCTAGCCTAGGAGAAAGGAGGTAAGTCACACCACCAACTGGCTCACAGATTGCAGAGAGCAGAGCAGATGTGGAAACAGGAAGTGGGAGCTGCTGGGTAGGCTGGTCTGGGACACGCTAACTTGTATGCAGAAATCACAGCATGTGGCAAGTACTTCTGTAAAGGGCTTTCCACACACATCACTCCATTGCTTCATTATAATCACATATTAAGAGTGAGATGAGTCCTCGTCAAGCTATCATGAACTGAAAATCAAATCTACCGGGCCACTTTTTGAAGAGCGTCAATGTCATAAACAGATGTGAAATCACTCCTGTTCTCTAAAGCAAGGAAGCAACTAGCACACATTCAACAACCAAAACAATACTGTAGCTGATCAATAATTATTACTGAGTACCTTCTTTGTGCCTAGTGCCAGATCGACTGTATAAGCACAGTAGTAAAGACCAAGTGTTATTTCTGTGAATGAATGAAATTGTATACTTCCTATTTCTTATTGCAGATTATAATGAACTTCACCCTGAGGTTTAAAATGACCAAGAAAGGGAGTTCTCACACATTACAACTACCAGAAAATAATAGGTATCTGTGAGCAGATGCCTATTGAGCTCAGAAGCTTTCTGTTTAGGAAGAAGGGGCTCTTAGAGGATAAATATGGAAGGAGAAATGGAATTTGTCTTGAAGAACAAAGAATAAGGGAAAAAATAACATTCCATAAACAACTGGACTTCAAGTTATTGAGAGAAAGGGCAATAAAACACTGATGCATGTGCGTGCATGCCAAGTCGCTTCAGTCGTGACATTATGGACTGTAGCCCGTCAGGTTCCTCTGTCCATGGGGTTCTCCAGGCAAGAATACTGGAGTGGGTTGCCATGCCCCGCTCTAGATCTTCCCAACCCAGGGATTGAACCCACGTCTCTTCCACATCTCCTGCATTGGTAAGTGGGTTCTTTACAACTAGTGCCACCTGGGAAACCCCAAAAGTGGCTGAGATTGTTTGAGAACCACTGCCAGACAACTCAGAACAATGGATGTCAACTACACAAGTTCTGCAACAAAGACCAAGGGACTGAAATGTGTGCACATACCACTCCCGTGCCGCTGACTGCCCAGTAGAGTTTTTGCTCCTCAATATCAAGGGTGATAAATGCCACATTTTCAAGGCTCCCAGTAAAGAGAGTTCTTGGAGATTTGCCATCCATGTTAGCGCTGGCAATCTTGGGAGGAATGCCACTGTTGGTTCCTCGGTCTGACCAGTACAGTTTCCTACAACCATGAAAAACAAAGGTGTTTAGTGAAACATATGTTTTTAGTATGTATTTAAATGAAAAACAAGTCTTTCTTGTCCTCAGGATGGACACCACTCAATGGAGGAAGTCTGAAATGTCAATATCCTGTTACATACAGCTTGGACAAGTCCATAACTAGTATTCTCTAATGTCTGTATGCTGCTGCTAAGTCGCTTCAGTCATGTCCGACTCTGTGCGACCCCATAGACGGCAGCCCACCAGGCTCCCCCGTCCCTGGGATTCTCCAGGCAAGAACACTGGAGTGGGTTGTATACTTCCCAGTTATTATTGGGAGAGAGGCCACTTAAAATGAAATCTGACACAGGACACCATTTTCCACTGGTGGACAATCCTTTAGCTTGGTCACACAGGAAGTTCATGGACTAAGAGCCTACATCAACAATCAGTTCCAGACTCAGAGACTGCTAAGCACACCAGAAAAGGAAGAGCTAATGCAAAAGTATTCAAGTACCCCCCTGATCACCTCTCAGCCTTCTTTATTTCTTTTCCGAATCAATTACCACAAGATAAGCTACTTAATTTTCCAATTTTGAAGGAAAATATAATGTATACACATGAATCCTAATCAGCACACAGAATTACCAATTTCATTAAAATATGTGAAGGTTGCTTTCCATTTCCAATGAGGACATGACTTCTAGACATGAGTCAAAGTTTTCATTCCTTTTGAACTCACCTCCTGCTTCACCAGACAGCCCTCTCAAACTTTTCCACGATTCCTCAAACCTTTAATTCCAATCATCTTTATTGGCATCTTTCTTTCACCATCAGTCTAATATACCCTTCCCACGAACCTACTCTTCAATTCTAAACTTCTTTACCTCTAAGCTTTCAAACTGAAATTCAACCAAACTCTTCCATCTCTTCCTTTCTCCTATTTTATTTCTTCCATTGAACCTGTTCTCTGCCCTTAAAATTTGTCTGAGCTCTCAAACCTTCAGTCCCTCTACCCCTGGACCTCATAGCATTTTAACTGTTTTAACAGTACTCTTATTTATTCTCATGATCTCCTTAACTTGCTAACTGCTCACCCTAAGTTCCTGTCATTATTCTCTTTCTCCTCTCCCATTCCAGGTTGCCAGAAGTTTTCTGGACAAAGTCACAAAACTCTTATGAATTCTGAGTTCGCCAAAAATTTAAGCTACTTAACCTTAGCTAAGAACTCTTATCACTAGCTAAACATTTTCTTTTTCCCCTAACTCTTGCCACTCCAATCCTGATTAATTTTTCTAAAATACAGATTAGGTTTTATCATTCCTTTCCTGCAAATTTCCTACTGGCTCCTTATTTCTCAAAAAAAAAAAAAAAAAAAATAGAGTACAACTCCTTAGCATGACATTAAAGCCCCTCCCTGATTCATCCCCAAGTGGCTTTAGCTGCTGTATCTCTCCCATCTAGTCAACTGTCCCTTACTCGAAGTCTCTGGTTCCAGCCCTCTACACAATCATGCTAAGTACCACTATGCTTCTGGGCCCCCACTGCTCTTTGGCCTCAAGTATCACTTCTCAGCTGCAAGCCATCCTCCATCTACCGGTGGTCTTCTCACCCTTCAAGGTCTATTTCAAGCTTTCCACATTCATTCCAAGTCAAAATATATTACTGTTCACTCTATTTTAAAATGCCTGAAATTCTTGTCTGTTTGAAATTCAGGGTTATAACTTAACAGTTATTTCTTTCATACTGAGATCTATATTTTCTTTTTTATATGGTGGTGGTGGTTTAGTCACCAAGTCATATCCGACTCTTGCAACCCCATGAACTGTAGCCAGCCAGGTTCCTCTGTCCATGGGATCCTCCAGGTAAGAATACTGGAGTGGGTTGTCATTTCCTTCTCCTTCTTTTTTATATAATTTCTTTTTTTCTTTTTTTTTTTTGGCTGTGCTGGGGCTTTGCTGCACACGAGCTTTACTCTAGTTGGGGCAAGCAGGGACCACTCTCTAGTTGTGGTATGCAGCCTTCTCATTGCAGTGGCTTCTCCCGTTTGCAGAGTACAGGCTCTAGGGCACGTGGGCTTCAGTAGTTGGGGCTCCCAGGCTCTAGAGCACTGGCTCTATTGTTGTGGCACACAGGTGTAGTTGCTCTGTGGCATGTGGGATTCTCCCAGATTAGGGATCGAACCCACATCTCCCACACTGGCAAGCGGAGTCTTTACCACTGAGCTACCAGAGAAGCCCTGAGATCTGTATTTTTCAAATGTTGACATATGAAATCAGAAGAGGTCCTACGTTTGAAATCTTCCATTTTATCAGATCATAATACTAACAAAAGTGCTGCTGTATAGAAGATAAACGCAAACACTCACCCATTAATAGGATCGATAGTTATGCCAACTGGCAAACCAACTCCAAGACTCGTCCCATCATTGGTAATCAGGGTTTTCCCGTAACTGACATCTCCTCGAAGTGTTAAAACCTGCATAAAAGGAAAATAAGAAAGCTAAGATGAAGGAAAACTGAAACACACAACAAATTCAAACTATGATCGGGGTGAATAAGAGGGTTTGCGTGATATTCAGATAATCCCAAATTGCATATCAGAGCTACAAGAAAATCAGCTCAATAGAAAATGGGAGTAAGAAAATGAAATCACCTCTCAAATTTCTATTTGCAATTTATCTAAAAATTCAGGAGAAGCTATTTATATGGATCACTGCCTGAGTGAAACTACAAAATGCCTTCAGAAAAAGATGAGAACCATCCAAAGGGAACACCATAGTTCTCCTGTGCCCCGATGACTGGACCAGAGCACCCACTGGTCCATCACTGCAAACAATCTAATTCACTTGAGTGAGTTCTATGCCACATTAACGGCCTGTGTGCAAATGCCCGCCCTGCCAGATCCTACATGACTGACTACAGGACCTGAGGCAAGTAAGTTCACCTCTCTGAACTGTGTTAGTCAAGTGTGGAAGATAATGGTCCCTTCTGCATAGAGGTCCCAGCAACATGGGATAATTCATGTAAAGTGCTTTGCACAGCACCCGGAACAACAACAGTCAATGTTTTTTATTGACCTGTTTATGGGAACCCTCTATATAGCAGGCATTATATTAAGCACTATCGGATTTAATCCTCACAGTGACTTTATGAGATGGATGTCATTATTATGCCCCTATAAGGTAATAAAGAAGAGGCCTAGAGAGGATTTGTAGTTTTCCTATTGCTATGTTTTTTAAGCAATCTTGCTTGAATTGTTATAACGACAGTGTTATACCACTGTGAAATACCACTAAGAGATATGGATTACTGGACCAGAAGCAGTTTCTTATAGAAACAAGGCTATTTTAGTATGCACTTGAGACAGTCTGAGGTGAGAAACACTCGTAAGAAATAAGAAAACGCCTCTTGATTTACACAAAGCCTTTTCTATAAAATCATATTTCAATACAAACTGATTATTTATGTTTGCTTCTATCTTTGCCTTTCTATCTATATACATCTTTCTCCCTCCCTCACTCTTTCACATGCACACACAAACACACACATCCTTCTCTCCCTCACTCTTTCTCTATAATTTTCTCTCTTGCTTTTTCTCCTATTTGGATTAAAGTAATTTTTTCAATTTGCCTCTTTCTGCTACAATTTCTCTCCTTTTCCTAAGGATGCCTTTGGTTCAAAGGAAAGTCTCCTTGTTTTTTTTTGGAATAGTGGGAGCTCTCTCAAAGACAGCCTGTACATTTCACAGCCTCTCACATTCTGTACATTTCACTTCTCAGTTACAAAATTGCTTTCAGTGAGTGAGCACACAGCTACCCCTAGTGGAAAAGCTGGAATTCAACATGAGTTACTCCTATTATGATAGCTTAGTCAGTCAAGAATCTGCCAGCAATGCAGGAGATCAGGGTTCAAACCCTGGGTCAGGAAGATACTCTAGAGAAGGAAATGGCAACCCCGTCCTGTATGCTTGACTAGAACATTCCATGGACAGAGGAGCCTGGCAGGCTACAATCCTGGGACTGTATGGGATCTTTAGTCAGACATGACTGAGCGACTGAACATACACACAACCATGGCACTGATCCATGGAAAGCATTTACTAGTGTTTGCACAAATGAGCAAACAATCCAGACTCGAAGCCAGGACTCCAAAGCAAGTTTTCTCTCCTCTGGACCTTGCTGCATTTGGGGCACAATTTTAAGTTTTCATGGTTAAAGTAGCCTCACCAATACACACAAATGCACATGCATACACGCACATGCACATACTGTTCTTCACCTGGTGCTATCTAACCCTGATGGAGGAGACAAGTGCTCTGCTCTTGAAAGACTATCAGTCCACAAAAGAAGATCCCCTTTACAAAACAGGAGCATTCCTTCTTTGCCATTTGGAAAGGAGACAGTTTTGTACTGAGTGGCCTCTAGAGAATGAGTTTGGTACTAAAGGTCTTGGGCAGTAAATATTGCCTTGTCTTGGGCCAGTGATATTTTTAGTTGAAGTTGTGCAAAATACTTTCTGTCACTGTCCAAGGGGGTTGAAGCAGAACTGACTGCTGAACTTGTGGTTTATAACAAGGCAAAGTTAGACCACCCACCCCTTCCTACCCCACCTCCCAGAATCAGGGCAGTGAAGCTGACTTCTGGGGGCTTAACATTCTCAGCAAGTAAAGAGCTTGAACCAGATGAGCCTCCAAGTTTCCCTTCATGTTAGGAGCTGCTGATTCTACTTGGCTTGAGATTAGAATACTGAGTACATACTGTGACTATCCCTGTCACCGTGACCGTTTACTATACTTGTTGGCCCTCAGCAATGTGCTAAGGTTCGGATGGCTACTGTGGAGGCTACTGAGGAAGGCTACTGTGCATCTTCCTCATCGTTAGCATCAATCCTTCTGAATGTCCCAAAGAGAACCAACTTACTAACTGATGCTTCATCCAGAGCAGTGGACTGTCACCCTACTGTCAGATTCCCAAAACTGCCCCTTTGCATTAGCAATTCTCATTCTCACTCTGAATTAATAATCCCTCACATGTCTTAACCTTATCCCAAACTGGAGTAAACCAACACTAATCAAGTTACCTCTGAGTTACTTCATGTGATTTCATACCTGTGCCCCTATAGAATTTCTTCTGGGAATTAAGAGTAAAAAGAACACTTATCTCACAAAAGAAAGGAATTAGAATCAAGTTTCTACTTTCTGTTTCACTGTTAGAGTCATAGATTTCCATCTTAGAACAATAGCAATCTATAAATTTGGTTTAGAACTGAAATAGCATTGGCTACTTGATGGGGAAAGATAATGAAAATGGGCCTTGCCTACTATAAGCTTCCCTTTACATTGAATTCATTACATAATTTTTATTTATCTTTGCATATATTTTAATAAATCATTATTTATTAAATTATTAACAGGCTGCCATTGATACTCAGGTGGAGACAAAATAGCACAGTGGAAAGTTTCAATTTTTAGGTTTCTCCGTATCTTCAGAGAATTAATACTAATATCCCTTTTTCCTTCCTCCATATGACAGCATTTCCTGAAATTTTACATGAATTAGAAACCAGTGTTTGTGTCAATAGTTTTATGGAATTATTACCTTAATTGATCGAGTCACATGATCAGTAAAATAAAGGTTTCTTGATAGCCAGTCTAACGCCAGGCTTGCAGAAGCCCCCAAACTTGACAGAGGAGCAAACACTGTCCTGTTGGTACCATCTGTCTTCACTCTGTGAATTTCACCCTGGTGAGAAAGATAAGGAGTGGTGAGCTGTTTCAGGGTCACAGCTTCTTCACTGCAGTTGCTTTATAAAGATACTTCATGCGTGGAAGAAATGCAAAGTGCCAGTGCCGTTGGGGGCGCTCACTGTACAAAACACTAATGCCAGCAGTGCTGAGTCTTTCATGCTGTCCTAGCTCCTTCCCCATTCTCACAGGTTTCTTCCCTAATAGGTAAAGAAAGGGTCCCAATGGGAAGGAAGTTGGAGGAATGTTCTCTTTGCTTCTAGAGACCAAGATTCTGAGTGAAGGCCACAGCAGCCACATCACATGTTTTCCTGAAATTCCCTTAGGGAATTATTGCCTTTGGTCTTAAGTGAAGATCATTCTTATGTTAGTCTAATATCTTCTGCTAGATTAAAGCTCAAGAGCAAACTTGGTTACTGCTCCCTCTTGGCATGTACTCTGCAGTTGGAAGTAGCCAGTTCACTGCAGAGAAAGTAGTAGTCACTTAATACTTGCTGAATGAATAAATGCACCCAAGAGTTTAAACGTGTTTATTATTGGGTCTTTGCTCCAGGCCAACTTCCCATTGACGTCCCTCACTGAATTAAAAAAGGTTTAGTGTTAAACTAATTTCTGTCTGGGTCATTCCCACCCCGACCCCTCCAAGCAAAAATGTAAGAAGGCCTCCATGAAGGTAGGCTCTTCAAGAACAAGCTACATACTTGGAATGTTATTCGAAACTTACTGGATTTTCAAGCCAGTAGATGAATTGCTCTGAGTAATCAACTGCAACATCATAACCATTGCGTATCCCTGATATGGGCACCATAGCATCAAAGGTCTTCACGTCAGGATTAAGGGAAATTCCAAAAATTATACTGTTTCTTACAACTATTAGGAATGCTTGATCATCTGTGAAAATAACAGAATATCACTCAAAATTATATCCCAGATATTTTGACTAACAGAGGGCAAAGGATTATTACCATTTGATAGGATAAAATGCCACTGAAGGATCATGGCAATAATTATAATGCATGATAGATATTTCACCAGAAAAATCAGGGTTTTCCTTTGGGTTTCAGTGGGTTGTTGGGTCACCAGACCACCAATCTCACACACAAGACTTCTGAAATCACCCAAGGTAGATCAGCATTTACCTTACACTTCATTAATTCCTTACTCACACTGCTAAAACTATCCATGTTTGGATAGTCACAGACAAGAAGTTCTTCCACTTCTAGACGCAGAATGACTCAGGGAAGGGAGAGTTGGATTTTCACATTTTGGGGCAAAAGAAAATTTGTAGTCTCTTCTTGGTGAACAGCAGTTCATTAGTTTTAAGTATTTTTAGAAAATAATACCACAAAGTGTTGCCTAGTGTTTATGAAAGGGTCTAATTACTAAGCAAATCTAATTTATAATTGCACCAATTGTTGTTTGACTAATGTCTATCTTCTGCATTAGATTCTAACTCCCAAAGGGCAGTGACCCCGTCCAATTTACTCATTATGTCCCCAGAACTTGGAATAGTTGTCTAATAAATATTTGCTAACTGAATGGTCCCATACATGAATAAATAGATGGACAGATAAGTAAATATGTAGAGTGTCTTCTGAAGTTCTCAAAAGTATCTATACATTGCAATTTAAACATCTTCATAATATCTCATTTAAGCTATCAGTTTATGTAGGCTCTTTAATAGATAATGAGGTCCTTTCTCAGAGATAATCCTCTCCAGACTGTAGGCCCATTATGAAAAAACTAATAATGTTCATGAGTAGGGTTTTATTATCATTCCTCTGTGAGAAAAGGAAAACTTTGAAATGTGAGTTTGTGTTATTAAGACATGTAAGATATATCACCTATTAAGACAAAGTATAAAATGATTAATTATTGCATAATCTTCATGGGCTAAAAATGGTGTTTGCATTATTTTGATCATTCGGGAAGCTTTGCATCTTCAGCAGGATTATTTTGACAATTTTTTTCTTTACTTTCTTTTACATCCAATTAGCTTTTCCTTGTTCCTGGCATTTCCATTACTGAGAAACAAATTGACTCAATTGATTAACCTAGTACAGATGTGAAATTTGCAACTATTCATGAAAAGTACTACAATAGATAGCATTTAGTCTTCCACAGCAACCAGCAATGCTGTTTTCAAAAACAGGTTTATCCTCAAGGAACTTAAAGTCTGGGGAGCCAGACAAAGAATACAGACCATGGCCATGAAAGAGTAGGTACAGCAGCATCTAGGGTTGACTGGAAAGGAGATCAGGAGAAATGAAAATTTCTTCATTTTTATTTTTCATGTCATTATCTTATTAAGAATTAAGATTAGTGTTAGCAGGGCAAAGAAGTGAAAAGACAACAGTTGGGAATGAAAAATTTATGTTGTCATTAAGAGGTGGCATTTATGACTCCCAAGCATAGTTCCTCCCAAAGTCAGACCTTACACAACCCTATTTTGGATGTGCAACTCTTAATATTAGGGGGTGCTGGGAAGATGGTTTGAGTTTGGGGGGCTTTTTGGCACTTGAGGAACATATTTGATAAATAATAAAAAAACTATTTCATACAGAGAAAGCTCTCCCATTAAAATTTTATAACATAAAATTAGGAAAAAATAGAAATACTCCATCATCTCCCTTCCCAACAGTAAACACTATTGACATTTGTGTATCCTGTCCTCCAGATTTTTTTAATGTATGATTTTATGAATACATAGCCAATATTAAACAATCTCTGCTTTTTCACTTAATCTTATACAAGCACTTCCAAAGATATTTTAGACACTGCACAGACAAAATTTTAAAGGTGATCAAATAATTTTAAACTGTTTTCATCTATGAATGTTGTCTTCTAAGCTTCTTGTTGAAAAAAAAGCAATTTTTTTTTTTTAGTTCACATATATTAGCATTCAGTAACCCAACCGGTGCTCAGAAGCCTGTTGGAAAATGTTGAAAAAGTTCCACCTCAGTAAAAATCAGTCCATGGAAAACCACTAGTGGAATTATTTGTGAAATAAGAAAAGGTATTTTTTAGGGTTGACACTTATCAATCACTATCAGATAGTAATGTAGATGACACCAATCCCCAATGCACAGTTCAACAATCTTTGCGTGGTGAAAGAATGTTTTGCACAAAGAATGTCTATAGCCCCGTTTAATCTTCTGCTGAAAGACTCTGAGGACACACTAAATTAAACAATGTCAACAAGGATTAGGTTCATAATAAATCTCTGAAGAAACATTGCAGATGCCAATCCCTTTGTAAACATTACCAATAATTAAAATCTTTCATCACAAAAGTATCACTGCAAAATATTACATGCTGATGGAATTAAATTTTCAGTAACCTTGTCTCTGTATAACCTGTAAATACCATAAATTTCCTGGATTCAGGAATATATTTTCCTTTTGAAAACTAAATTTTCCTCTAGAATTAAGACTACTTTTCTATTAATTTAGGAATTTTTCACCATTAAACATTTACTTTTAACTTTTCCACAGACATTTTTATCAGTATGAAAATGTTTACTCCTCTTCACTGAGTAATGAAAGAAACTTGTTTATACTACCTCTTTAAGATTTTTAAGCAAAGGCAAATGATTTCTTAGAAATCTCCTTTGTGGATTGACTACATCTTATCCTTCCTTTCTTGCTCCCTGAAGTACTTAGTATATTACTCACATACTCTTCAATCAACCCAGTAAGATATCTAGGATGAGATGAAGAATAAATTGCTCAAATAATCACTCAAAGTATTTCATACAAAGAAAAGTTTCATTTTTAGAGCACCATAAAATAATCAATAGTAAAGGTACTGAAACTGGAGTCAGAACACCCATACTGTGACACTCTTTATTGACTACTGGTTATGAGAATAGAAAATGAAATAAGGAGGCACCTTCCTTGTGGTCCAAGGTTAAGACTCCACACACTCAATGCAGGAGTCCAGGTCTGATCCCAGGTCAGGAAACTAGAACCCACATGCCATGCAACTATGAGTTCACATGCCCCAACTAAAAAATCCCATGTGCCACAACTAGACCCGGTATAGCCAAACAAGTAAATAAAAACAAATATTTTTTAAAATGAGATAAGTAACCTAAAAATGAAACCATCCACAAATATCCATGATTTTTATTTCTAAATGAAGAATTTGGAACTTCCCTTTATCACAGCTTGCCTGCCTATAACCAGGTAAGAAAAAATGTGAAGTTAAAGAATGCTGAACCACAGACACACATCCTATTGGCTCCATATATAGAAACTATATTACAGTTACAACTCATTTGTAAGGGAGTTTCTGTATATGGTTGATTGTAAATCAATTTTTGTTTATGGTGCTCAATTAACTCACCCCATACGGCACCCACCCCACAGATACCTGCTGATCAGAGGAAACACAGCACACACACTCCATCACCAAGTGCTTTAGAGTTCAGTGGCAAGTTCCACCTTCAGAGCACACTTAAAGGACATACTCTACCTCTTACGCAAGTCACAGAATCACGAGCAAGACTCCACCCAGAAGGACAAGCACAGGTGTAAAGACTCCTTGAGGAAAGCAGGCACAGATGACTGCACCGGACATTGCTGCATGGATTTGAGGCTGTAATACAAAAAGAAGAAAACAGGGTGAATGGAAAACTGCCCACATTAAAGTGAACAGAATGAATGAACAAAGAAGATACAGTATGTATATAAACATGCATATAATCAAATATTAATCAGCCACCAAAAAAAAAAAAAAGAAGAAAATACTCCATTTGCGACAACATAGACGGACCTGGAGGGTATAATGATATCACTTTCATATGAAATCTAAATCAAAAAATAAAAACAAACAGGTCGGTGCTTGCCAGAAGCAGGAAATGCAAGGTAGCAAAAAGTGTAAAGGTGGTCAAAAGGTGGAAACTTCCAGTTACAACATAAAGAAGTCTTGTGGATGTAATGTACAGCACGATGACTAAAGAGTTGATTCTAAAATTCCTAATCACAGAAAAATATGTGGTGATGGATGTTCACTAATCTCACATTGATCGTTTCACAATATATATAAATATCCAATCATTATGTTGCACACCTAAAACAAATGCAATGTCATTTGTCAACTATATCTCAATTAAAAAATTATAATCCCAGAAGTCTCCGATATTTGGACACACAAATATATAAGTTACCTTGGCTGGTTTGGTTTTTGCCCTTAACTACTTCACCCTTCTCCAACATCATCTTTCAACATAAGGTTCATAAGAGGCTTAAGAGGGAAGAGTGACTTACCCAAGGTCACAGATCAATCCAATCTATAAATGGATTATGAACTCAAACAGCCCCAGAGCTTAGGAGTAGAAATTTGAAGCTACATAAGAGTCCCTTGGACTGCAAGGAGATCCAACCAGTCCATCCTAAAGGAGATCAGTCCTGGGTGTTCATTGGAAGGACTGATGCTGAAGCTGAAACTCCACTACTTTGGCCACCTCATGCGAAGAGTTGACTCATTGGAAAAGACCCTGATGCTGGGAGGGATTGGGGGCAGGAGGAGGAGGGGACAACAGAGGATGAGATGGCTGGATGGCATCACCGACTCGATGGACATGGGTTTGAGTAAACTCCGGGAGTGGGTGATGGACAGGGAGGCCTGGCATGCTGTGATTCATGGGGTCGCAAAGAGTCAGACACGACTGAGCAACTGAACTGAACTGAACTGAAGATGTGTTTCCTTGGCTGACCCCAAAAAGATCTTTTTACATTAAATGATACCAAGTTGTGTTCTCTATGTGACCTTACCTACTGTTGTGAAAGTTCTGGTTAGGTAACAATCTTCCTTTTTTTCATTAATAACATCTTTGTGTGTTTCTACTCCTTGAAGTAAAGAGATGTGGTGTGTATCCTGTGCTGATAGGATATTCTCTAGATCTTATATATTCTCATTACATACACTTGGTTAGATGCAGTAATCCATTCGTTCACTCAAAAACTAGTAAAGCCAAACAGGCTTTCAAGGTGGTGCTAGTGGTAAAGAATCCAACTGCAGGAATCCGAGAAGACTGTAAATATGCGGCAGTTATTATAACAAAAGGAACCAGAACTAAACTCATAAACTGTGTGATTCTAGAATGTGAGAATAAAGAACAAAAGAATTGTGAAAGAGAGAGCCATTTTCGATAGGATGGTCAAGAACCATCTGAGAGAATGAAGGCACAAAAAACCATCTGAGAGTAACACGAAGGAGCACCTCAGACAGAGATCTGGGCAAGGAGCACCCCAGGGCAGAGGGACGAGCCAGTGCAGACATTCAGGGATGGGAAGAAGCCTGATATGCTTCTGTACCAAAAGGAAGTCCAGTGAAGCCCAGTGTGGCAAGAATAAGTGAGAGAAAAAAAACCAGGGAGACTGAGTAAGTAAAGACATAAAAGGTTTGTGTTTTCCATGATAAATAGAAATCATGGAAATACCCTGTCCAAACAAACGGGTCTGCAACATTATACATTTTACATTTCCAGAATCAATGTTTTCCAAGCTATACCCGGGAAAGATATGTCTATCACTTACAAACTGGTTGTTTTGCAGGATGAACCACAACAATGCCAAGAGGTTGGTGAAGTGTCATCACCACTGACTGGTTCCCCCCATGCCACTTATTGGCTTTCATAACCTCATGAGTAGCACGATCACTCCAGTACACAGTATCTTCAAAGAGACTTATGGAATAAGGATGGCGCAGAATCTGTGAAGCAGAAGAGAACAATGAGACCTAGAAATAAAAACTAAGATGAACAAAGTAGGAAGGGATACCTACCCAAGCAGATGGTTTCCTTTAGCATTTAACTTAATAAAGACATAGTAAAATCCTTGCTCAAGAGGTAGAAAAAAATATACTTCTTGACCTACATCCCCCTGACAAATCAAAAATACTTTCATGAACCTGTGTCATTTAGCCTTCATCTTTACTCTGAAGGCTAAAATAGCTCTTTAGTAAAATACATATTTTCTTCATTTCCCCATTTAACTTGTGAAAATAAATTCACCAGAATTCCCTGAATAAAAATACAAAATATGCAACAAACTATGATTTCATTGAGGAATTTACATATAATTAAATCATTCTTTACGTGGAAACAACAGATTGGCATCAGCTAAATAACAGATCAACTAAATCACACAAGCTATTATTCTTTCCTAGACCATGAACAGGAATAATTATTTTTTGTGAAAAAAGAGGGACCGGCCCTCCTTCCTGTTGATATTTTCTGGATGTCTATGACACAGCAGTGAATTTCTTACTTTTCTTTTACTCCATATGCTTCCTGCTAAACCATGATCTTAGTTTAATTTCCTTTCTTTGCTACCAACTTACCAAATCACTGGCTATCACCTGCCTCCGATTGCTTCCATCGTAGTGACAGAAGTCTATGTAATCAAGATAGCCATCCATGAAATAGATTAGCCTGTTGGGGTAATCAAGAGCTAATCCAGTGGGCCAGTAGATCTTCTCCTGGACAATGACGGTGCGCTGACTGCCATCCATGCTAGCTCGCTCAATGCGAGGGTGATTGCCCCAGTCAGACCAGAACATCACACGGTCACTGTGAAAAGAAACGAGTTACCAATTGGACAGGACATATTTCTACATGGAAAATAATTGTCATTTTAAATAATAGAATAGCATGTTTATGCTCTGCTTAAAATAACACATCTCCAGTTCAGAATATATGTAAGAGCTTACTGTGTCACAAAGTAAAACTGCAATCATAATGCAATCACGAGCCATCTGGGTGTTTTTATAATGTTCATAAAACATGCAGTACAGTGTGACATGCTGAAATGTCTCAATGTTTATTTGTGTTTCTGTACAATCCACATACAGTTGATCTAGAAAAGTCCATCTGTCCTTGTTTATCTACCCTGTCATTTTTAAGAAAGCCGTTATTCATCATCAGATTCATCATAAATTTCACTGGTGTGTAATACTTTACAATATCTAGCAAATCTACACTGCATTGAACATAATTTGCCTAACTCATCTTCCTGCAGAAGACAATCTAAGGAAATTCAAGGAAAGAAGCCCTCAAAGATTTCTAAGCATGAGAGAATTTCTTCTTTCCTTTAGGGCCAGGAGGCAAAAATTTCCTTACATGACCTAAAAGGAAGTTGTAGTAAACAATACAAAACTGAAGCAAGAAAATCTGGCTTTTTGTTGTAGACATATGAAGTGTATTACTGCATGCATTTGTTAGACACTTCATCATATACTTGCAAGCTAAAAAGTAATATGATCTTTAATTTAAGTGAACAATCAATTGCTCTTGTGTACTTTATGAAGAAGACTATTCAGATAAAGGAAGACAGCAACAAGTAGCTGTATGGCTAACATTTATATAGAGATGTTTAAACAAGGGATCATTAAAAATAGTGTGATACGAGTATTAACCACATCACATTACTGTTATTTCCTCTCATACAATGTTAAGGCAACATGATATTTAAGGGAAAAAAAATGTCTTACGTAGCTCTGGGATCTACTACCAGTCCCCCTGGATTTGTTGTGTTTTCACTAAGCAGCACAGTCCTGTGGCTCCCATCCAGTTTAGCGACTTCAATTGTTTGCAGGGAAATGTCTGTCCAGTAAAGATTGCGTCCTATCCAATCTACTGCAATATTTCCAGTCATGCTGACACCACTGTCAAGTATCTAAAGACAAAAGTGAATGGTAAGTGAACTCTCAAGAAATAATCCAAACACAGAAATAAAATGAAAATTGAGAATAAGGTATCACCTAACTTGTCCTATGATTTCATGTGAGGACTAGAAAATATGGTCTTCCCATGTAGAAACAATGGGGTTTTCTAGGGAAAATCTACAAGATGGTGTAGAATTGAATACTCTATTGTTGGATTAGTGTGGAGTTTTGGTTTCAGAATTTTTTCAGTTAAACAAAAACTGTATCCATTTGCTAAGTTGGCCACCCTATGAAACTTTACAGTGTTCTCATGGCAAAAGTAATGCCTTTATTGATTGAGAGCCAACAATTACAAAATAAGGTTCTAAGGGGGCAGAGGAAACATAACCACCAAGGATGAAGAAATTGAAACTCTGGGAGACTGATCAAGAAACATAACTGAATTAAAGCTAAGAAAAGCAACTTCAACTACAAGGTCCTATTGTATAGCACAAGGAACTATATTCACTATCCTATATAATAAACCATGATAGAAAATAAATAATAAATTTTAAAAATATTTTAAAAGACAAAAGAAAGTAAAGCAACCTCCACTGTGTCTCCCTTGTCTTTTATCCACTAGAGAAAAAAAAAAAAAAAAAATGCAGAAAGGACTTCCAAGATGCAATGAGATCTCTGTATCATATAACCTGGTATTCAGATTCAAGTCTCTCCCTTCAGATCCCATCAGATAGGAGTTAGGAACATCCAGGGCTTTTAAGTATGGATGGCCCAGAGGGAGACATGAGAACCACTTAAGATAACATAGGACCTTCTCTCACTGGTGATTAACAGCAAATAGACCTGAGACTGGGGAACTAGTCAGATCAAAGGCCAGTAGACATGTACTTATGTACTTACTAGTTTTCTATCAGTTCCATTTTGAAAAGCACTCCAGATTTTACCCTGAGTTCCATCAGACCAAAAGATACGACCACTGACGGAATCAAAATCAACAGCCACAATGTGAGAACCATGTTGGATAACTGGGTAGATAAAGTACCCCTGCTGGGTAATATTGCCAGCAATAAGCTGGCTCTGACTCGCCACCAGTAACAGACTTCCAGATTCTGTCCAAGAAGAAAATAGAAGTGTCAATGATTCTGGGAGAAACAACAATATTTGATGTAATATCTTTGATAACAGAAAGAAGATGCCATTCCAAATTAGAGTAATGGGGAAAAACAAACAAACAAAAAACATAAGAATGATGTTACCTTAATAGCTGATTTTCACAAGTACTGAAAGTAAGCTTTCAAAATATCTTTCATCCTTGAATTACACTTCCGTGTTTATCTATCAACCTGGAGTGAACTATTCTTGCATTCCTCCTGTTACTATAGTTACTTTTGTACTTGCTTATTTCATACTCTGCATTCAGCTGTGGCAGAGATTTCTAATCATTCCCATGTCCTCTCTCGTCTTCCTTTTTAGTAATAAATTATGCCAAGCTTTAGCACAGCACAGGGCCTAAGAGCTAGAGACGTTTCTCCATTTCCATTTCAATTTGGAGAGACTATATGACTAAGTTTCCATCAATAAAATGCAAACAAAAATGAAGTGTCAAATTCCAGGTATCATCCTTAAAAAGAAGCTGCTCACCCCTTTCATACTTCCTGGGAGCTGGCAAACTCTGGAGCAAGATCACTTGGATCCCTGGATGGAAGGCACACCAGCTTTTACCCCCAAACCCTCTACCCTCCAGACTCCTACCTGAAAAAAAGAAACTGCCTCTTTGGTGTTAGTATTCTTTATTTGGTCACATTTAAAGCAGCCATATCAATACCCTAACACATAGTACAACACTTTCATGTCATAGAAACTGAATTAATGCTATGTGTGTGCTGTGTTCAGTCGTGTCCAACTCTTTGCCACCCCATGGACTGTAGTCCGCCAGGCTCCTCTGTCCATGGAATTTGCCAGGCAAGAATACTGGAGTGGGTTGCCATTTCCAATTCCAGGCGATCTTCCTGAGTCAGGGATTGAACCTGTGTTTCTTACGTCTACCTGCATTCACAGGCAGATTCTATAGCACTGTGCCATCTGGGAAGCCCAGAATTAATACTGGTTGAATTTAATTCATTAGGTATTATACAAAGATGGTGTCTGGAGTGTGCCTGTTAAACTAGCTGGAGTTAGTTCACTTTCATTACCTGTAGCTTTGCAAGTCCTCCGATCAGCGTCTAGCCTGTATTCTGAATCACACCAGCACCGGAAAGAACCTCTCATGTTGTAACAGTACTGGCTACAAAAGCCTCGAATACGACATTCATCTATGTCTTCGCAGGTCTTAGAGTCATTGCCAAGCAGGTATCCCAATGGACATTGGCACTGGGCCCCATAAGGCCCTTGAATACACTGGTGAGTACAACCACCATTGGAATCTGAGCAGCTATTCTGGTCTAGAATAAAGAAAAAGAAATCACAAAGGGGAAAAGTCAGGAATCTTTGCTTCTTTGGTTCATTCTGTTATATTACATGTCACACATGTCTCACGTCACCCTCAACACAATACCCAAGTATGAGCTATGAGCAGAATCCACATGGATGAGGTCCATAGACTGTCCAGTGCTCTGACTTGCCTAATTACCATCTTTCACATCCACTGGACTGGGACCACTTTCTTCACTACAACCTTCAAATATAACTCCATTTAGTGCCATGAAAGAAACGTGGAGGAAATATAAAAAAACATAACTGTCACTGGTAAAGCATGCAAAGAGACCTAAATTACTTCCCATTTGTTTTCTGTCATTCTGCTACCTACACAGATATGAAAGATAAGACTTTGACACTAAGAACTAAAAGGTTTACAATAGGAAAAGACAACTGAAAGACTAGAGGGTATAGATACACTAACATACCATCATCCTTACTTTCAGGGCTAAAATGACAATGCCCGAGGTACCCAAGATAGTTATCTGCCTGTAGATGCAAATACCCTCTATTTCCATGTGTACTCTGATTTATAAGAGTCATGGTATGAAACATGTACCAGAAGGGGAAGTAAGTCAAAATGATTAAGACATTTTCAGCACAAATGCAATGCAAATAAAATCATAAGAATCTAAAATACTTTGCAGTCATACCTGGCTGGGGTTCATCTGAGAGTGAGCATTGATTAAAGAGCAAAGAAAGAAACAACAGTAATTAGGATGATACGCCAATCACAGGATTTTAATCACAGCAAACACAAATCCCTGGACTTCATTTGTTTTGTGGCAAGTTCTGATTGAAATTAGGAAATATGAAAGCTGGAAAAACTTATGAGTGCATTACCCAACAGGACCAAATTTAATTTGATGATCTAATGAAGTAAGAACACAGAACTGGGTGCAAAGGATTAAATGAGAAATACTATCCAGTGATGATTTATTTGAATTCCATGATGGCTATCCCTACACGGGTTGAAATTCAGAGAACTGAGATTCCTTCCTCAAGAACTACATGGTGATTGTGACAATGACGACACACAGCTGGCCACTGCTCAGGATGAGTTCATGGCCAGTAAACTGTGGTCAGGAAACTTACTGCAAAGCGGGGACTCATCTGTCCCACCAGGGCAGTCAGGGACACCATCACACACTGCACTCATATTCACACAGATGCTATGGCCGGGGCATTGCCACTGCCAACTGGGACACCGAAAAGGCTGAGTAGGGCAGTCCTTCTCATCGCTCATGTCTCCACAATCATTGTCCCCATCACAGAGCCAATTTCTATAGACGCAGTTTCCATTTTGACAGACAAAATGAGATGGATGGCAGGTTTTGGGGGGACAGCCATGGTGCTCATCAGATCCCTGGATGCAGTCCTCATGCCCATCACACTCCCAGGTCTTCGGAATGCAGATCCCATCTTCTTGGCACTGGAATTCATCTTGGTGGCACATCCCAGGAGGCCTGGTTGCTAAGAGAACAGCATGGGGAAAATGCATTTGTGAATGTGATCCATAATCCCTTTTATATAACTCCTAGGTTCAGAAGAAATCATTTTGGATCAATGGTGGGTTTCTAATAATGATTATGACAAATGTAATATTAACATCTAAAATGAGTGTCTTCTCTGTCTGATCTGATTAATGGATCTAATAACAAAGAAACGGATGTACAATGGATAGAAGTCCCTGAGTTGAAAGAAAATTCTATTTTCTGTGTTTCTAACTTTGGATTAAATAATAAAGAATCATCAGAGCATTTAATAGAGGTTAAACAGCTATGGTGACATGGAATTCATGTATTTCATATATTTGGATGTTATCACTTTCCCTCAGATGAATTATACTAAATGAAGCCAAGTAGGAAGTCAAGACATACCTGGAGTAACAGGCAAATTTGGCCTTGGAGTACAGAATGAAGCAGGGCAAAGGCTAATAGAGTTTTGCCAAGAGAACACACTGGTCAGAGCAAACACCCTCTTCCAACAACACAAGAGAAGACTCTACACATGGACATCACCAGATGGTCAACACCGAAATCAGATTGATTATATTCTTTGCAGCCAAAGATGGAGAAGCTCCAAACAGTCAGCAAAAACAAGGCCGGGAGCTGACTGAGACTCAGATCATGAACTCCTTATTGCCAAATTCAGACTTAAATTGAAGAAAGTGGGGAAAACCACTAGACCATTCAGATATGACCTAAATCAAATCCCTTGTGATTATACAGTGGAAGTGAGAAATAGATTTAAGGGACTAGATCTGATAGACAGAGTGCCTGATGATATGGACGGAGGTTCGTGACAATGTACAGGAGGAAGGGATCAAGACCATCCCCAAGAAAAAGAAATGCAAAAAAGCAAAATGGCTGTCTGAGGAGGCCTCACAAATGGCTATGAATAGAAGAGACGTGAAAAGCAAAGGAGAAAAGGAAAGATATTCCCATTTGAATGCAGAGTTCCAAAGAATAGTAAGGAGAGATAAGAAGGCCTTCCTCAGTGATCAATGCAAAGAAATAAAGGAAAACAATAGAATAGGAAAGAATAGAGATCTCATCAAGAAAATTAGAGATACCAAGGGAATATTTCATGCAAAGATGGACTCGATAAAGGACATAAATGGTATGGACCTAAAAGAAGCAGAAGATATTAAGAAGTGGTGGCAAGAATACACAGAAGAACTGTACAAAAAAGATCTTCACGACCCAGATAATCACAATGGTGACTCACCTAGAGCCAGACATCCTGGAATGTGAAGTCAAGCGGGCCGCAGGAAGCATGACTACGAACAAAGCTAGTGGAGGTGATGGAATTCCAGCTGAGCTATTTCAAATCGTGAAAGATGATGCTGTGAAAGTGCTGCACTCAACATGCCAGCAAATTTGGAAAACTCAGCAGTGGCCAAAGGACTGGAAAAGGTCAGTTTTCATTCCAATCCCAAAGAAAGGCAATGCCAAAGAATGCTCAAACCACCACACAATTTCACTCATCTCACACGCTAGTAAAGTAATGCTCAAAATTCTCCAACCAGGCTTCAGCAATACGTGAACCGTGAACTTCCAGATGTTCAAGCTAGTTTTAGAAAAGGCAGAGGAACCAGAGATCAAATTGCCAATATCTGCTGGATCATCAAAAAAAGCAAGAGAGTTCCAGAAAAATACCTATTTCTTCTTTACTGACTATGCCAAAGACTTTGATGGTGTGGATCACAATAAACTGTGGAAAATTCTGAAAGAGATGGGAATACCAGACCACCTGACCTGCCTCTTGAGAAACCTGGATGCAGGTCAGGAAGCAACAGTTAGAACTGGACATGGACCAATAGAGTGGTTCCAAATAGGAAAAGGAGTATGTCAAGGCTGTATATTGTCACCCTGCTTATTTAACTTATATGCAGCGTACATCATGCGAAATGCTGGGCTGGAGGAAGCACAGCTGGAATCAAAATTGCTGGGAGAAATATCAATAACCTCAGCTATGCAGATGACACCACTCTTATGGCAGAACGTGAAGAAGAACTAAAGAGCCTCTTGATGAAAGTGAAAGAGGAGAGTGAAAAAGTTGGCTTAAAGTGCAACATTCAGAAAATTAAGATCATGGCATCCAGTCCCATCACTTCATGGCAAATAGATGGGGAAACAGGGGAAACAGTGGCTGACTTTATTTTTGGGGGCTCGAAAATCACTGCAGGTGGTGACTGCAGCCATGAAATTAAAAGATGCTTACTCCTTGGAAGGAAAGTTATGACCAAGCTAGACAGCATATTAAAAAGCAGCGACATCACTTTGCCAACAAAGGTCCGTCTAGTCAAGGCTATGGTTTTTCCAGTGGTCATGTATGGATGTGAGAGTTGGACTACAAAGAAAGCTGAGCGCCAAAGAATTGATGCTTTTGAACTGTGTGGTGTTGAAGAAGACTCTTGAGAGTCCCTTGGACTGCAAGGAGATCCAACCAGTCCATCCTAAAGGAGATCAGTCCTGGGTGTTCATTGGAGGGACTGATGTTGAAGCTGAAACTCCAATATTTTGGCCACCTGATGCGAAGAGCTGACTCATTTGAAAAGACCCTGATGTTGGGAAAGATTGAAGGCAGGAGAAGAAGGGGACAACAGAGGATGAGATGGTTGGATGGTACCACCGACTCAATGGACATGAGTTTGGGTAATCTCCAGGAGTGGTGATGGACAGGGAGGCCTGGCGTGCTGCGGTTCATGAGGTTGCAAAGAGTCGGACATGACTGAGCGACTGAACTGATGATGATGAAGCCAAGATGACTGTAAATCTTCCATTCTTTGCAAACTTTCCACTATTCATCAAGCAATTCTTATTGATTGCTTGGCTATTTCACAGGAGTAAACCCAAACACTCTCCCAGGGACCTTGTAAGGTAATAGAAAGCCAGAGGCAATGGCACTTTAACCTCAGATCGCCTGAGAAGAATTCCATGTTTTCAATGTGAAACAGAAACTTCAGTGGTTAAGAATTTCTGGGTGTTGTACACACTTATTAAGTATGTAAGCATTTATATTTTCTTTTATCCATAGATATAAACCACACTTTTCTGATAGTTGTTGTTGTTTAGTCACTCAATCATGTCCGACTCTTTGTGACCCCGGAGACTATAGCACACCAGGCTCCTCTGTCCACTGGATTCTCTAGGCAAGAATACTGGAGTGGGCTGCCATTTCCTAATCCAGGGATCTTCTGGACCCAGGGATCAAACCCTCATCTCCTGCATTGGCAGGTGGATTCCGAACCACTGAGCCATCAGGGAAACCCTCTTTTCTGATTAGGGAGGAGAACTGATAGAAACCTACTTTTTATGATCCAAAACATGAACATTCAAACAAATGACCACCTCACCTTGTTTAATATAAAAATGGCAATAACAAGTCCTTTCCATTATTAGGTCTACAGCCTGTGAAGTTTACAGGTCCATCAGATTTATAGTCCATGAAGTCCTCCTTGAACCCTCAAAAAATTTCTTTCCTGGGAACCTTCATTGAATTTTATCTGTATCATTTCTACAAAGCCCTTACTAACTATCTGCCTTGCTTTGTTTCTTACTTTCTACCAGACTCCCAGGACAAAGACCACAGAAAACATGTTAGCAGATACTAAACAAATGATTTGCTTGATGTGACCTCCTATTGAGACTTAAAGGAAACCATTAAAATATCTTTATATATGGCAAACCTCATTGAAACCCACTAATTTTGAATGCCCCAGGTAATACTGAAAACAAAAATACCTGAGAAATATTTAACCTACTCAAAAGACAATTAAAAAGTGCCCATTTACAATTACTTGATTCACAACTTATCCCTATTTGGTGATGTTGATTTGATTTCATTATACAATCAATACTGTGGTCCTTGGACAATGTTTTGTTAATTAGGCTGCCTTCCCTCTAGCTTATCTAAGAGAAAATCTGTGGTAAGAGCAATCCTGGTAATTAAGAAATGACCCCGTCACCTGAAACATGCCAGGTATATGGTACTTACGACAATCTGTCTCATCAGAGTGGTCATCGCAGTCAAAAATGCCATCACAGTGATACATCTTGCTAATACACTGACCATTACTAACACATGTGAATTGAGAAGCAGTGCAGTTAATCACTGAAAATGAGAGAAAAACACTAGAAGTTAAGCCAAGGAACAAACAACTGAACATCGAAATTTTTCTAAACATCATGAATTAAAAAAAATAAACCATTATTACAACAGCCAAGATAGGTAAGCAGCTTATTGGTCCATAAACAGAGGAATAGACAAAGACCACTGTCCATAAACAGTGGTGCAATGGAGCACCACTCAGCCATAAAAAAGAATGAAATTTTGCCATCTGCAACAACATGGATGGACTTAGTCATAAAGAGAAAGACAAATACCATATAATGTCACTTATATGTGGAATCTAAAAACTAAAACAAACTAATGAAAACAACCAAAAAGAAATAGACTCACAGACATAGAGGACAAGCAAGTGGTTAACAGTGGGCAGAAGGAAGGGGGCAGGGCCAAGATAGGGATAAGCTACAGGAATACATTATACAACAAAGGGAATATAGCTGATATTTTACAATTATAAATGGATTTAATCTTTGAATGTTAATTAGTATGTTGTACACCTGAAACATATAAATCAGTTATGGACTTACAACCTCAATGGATTAATTAAGCAATTAATTAATTAAAAAATAAAACAATGTACTTACTACAGCCAATCTCATCAGATCCGTCAGCACAGTCCTTGGTCCCATCACAGACAAAAGATAGGGCAATACATCGGTGATCAGGGCAATGAAACTGAGTAGGTGAACATGTCTGTGTATGATCTAATGTCATCCAAAAACAAAACCAAGTTAATAGTTTATTTCTTGTCCAATATGTACCAGAGACAAACTGTATAATGCTTAGGAAATACATAAATTATCTCAGTTGTATGTGTGCTCAAAATTCCTGCAAGTCAGACAGATCGCCTTTTTAGAGAGAGGAACAGAAATAATATAGGGCAGAGTCAGAAACTGTGAGGATACTCTGAAGAACAGACCATATGTAGAAGATAAGCATCATGGCCTTGCTTTGGACTGCACCTCATGAATAGTATGAAGTCCAAGATCTTCTGCACAGTTAAGCAATGAAACTCAGCCCACAAGACAGGATGGACTGTGGTCATGGAGCATGGTCCACATGATAACTGGATTTAACTGGATCATGATAACTGAATTTAATCCAAAGTCTAAGCAGAACTATCCTCAAAACCAGGACCCTAGCTGGCTGAAGAGACATAGCCTTAGGGTCCGACAGGCTGCCTCCATGACCCAAAACAGGAATCATAATATAGTCTCACAGAATGTGAAAGCTAGAGGAGATCTTAAAGCTTATCTAGTCCTGAAAAAAAAGGACTAGCCAAATTATGCAACCAAAACAGAACTTAGTCCTGGGAACCCTGCACCCCCTCTGCACAGGTGGGTAAGATTAATGAAATTGAAACGTTCTTTGCCTTTTTATTTTATTGTCTTTTTGCCTGTATAAATGAAAAGAAAAACCAGTAGCTAAACATCCGGGTGTGTTTATATGATTCAGAAAGGGCAATTGTTTTAAATATCTGAACAGTTAGTTGTGGGATTTTTATTTTCCAGTTTCCATCTGGATATTAGTTAGATATCAAAGATAGTCCTTGTTTTGCTTCCATAGAAAATATTTAGCAAGACTTCCTCTGTCTTTGCTTTTAGAGCCTATTAATACACTGGTTGACAGATGGAATAGAAGTGGCTAAGATACAATGAAAATTATATGAGCCTTCAAGGAAAGTACTCAAGGCCTACTCATGGTTCAAATCTATTTACTAGGCTGATCAGCCAAGAGAAATCAGTTCAGAACTTACTGCATGACTTTTCATCTGATCCATCCCTACAATCATTATCTGTGTCACAGACCCAGCTCCTTGGGATACAGAAGTTATTGTCACAGGTGAATTGATCAGCACGGCAGGAAGTGGGTGCTCGGGTGGGGCAGTTCTGCTCATCGCTGCCATCCAGACAGTCATTCTCTCCATCACAGCGCCACATTGAGGGAATGCAGTGTCCTTCGTGTTTACACTCAAATGCTAAAGGTGAACAGGTAGCATCTACAACAGAAACGAATTGATCGTAAAGACATTGGTTTTTACAGCCTTTTAAATGAGATCTTACCTTTCAATGGGAGCATTATACAAAATGTGAAAGTCATCATCATTCACTGACATTTATTTGGCAACTATTATTTACATATTTTTTTTCCTCTCTGAATCATCACAAGGATACTGCCAGGTACATATAATTATCTGCATTTTATAGATGAGGAAATTGAGGCTCTGAGAGACTCAGGCATGTGCCCAAGACCAAAGCTCTAGTTGTCACGACTGTAAGGCCCATCCTTTGCTTCTAAGCTATGCTTCCTCACAGCATATGGCTCATTTGAAATTGATAAAACATTTATGTAAAAATCTGCACTTTTAAAAAAGAAAAGTGCAAAATAAAACAAAACAAAATAAACCTTTTGAAATTTCAAAAATGTACAAACGAGCACTTTTATTTTCAAATGTCATTTCTCTTTCTATTAATGTCTCCTTGATAGAAATTTCTGAGTTTTCTTTTATTTTTCACAATAGTATTTATTATAAATTAGATTACCATCAAAAGAAGATTATAAAGGTTAAAATCACCATTTCACCCATAATCCATTTTACACCTACAGGAGGAAAAAGGAATATAGTACATGAGATTTTCAGAAGCTATTATTGCAAACACTTATTCCATGATACCATTCTCTCCAGTACTATAGATTAGATCCCTTTTATTTCGGAGTAGGAGAGGCCAAGATGCAGTGACTCTGCATGTCCATCCAATATCAGAAAAAAGTTTTATTGAGGATAGTCCAAATAATCTGTAGAAATCATCTGTAACATTATCTATGAATAATATTCATCATCCAGCTTTCTAAAAGCCTTTAGAGTACATATTCCTTTTTCCTATAGAGATAACCTAAGCCTTTTTTTTAAAGCACACCTCTCTCTGTTCTATATATCACAGGACGCATCGCTAATGTATAAGCTACTTACTAGATGTGGTACATTGAGCCTCATCACTGTTATCAAGACAGTCATCAAAGCCATCACAGCGATACTGAAGGGGCACGCATCTGCCGTTGTGGCAGGGGAAGGAGAGCGTGCCACACTGCTCCATGGGCGGCTCTTGGGATGCGCTCTCCACACACGTCAAACGGTTGGAAGCCAGACTCATTCCATGGGGGCAGCCACACACCCGCTGGGAATCCGGCACTGGGAAGCAGAAGTGACTGCAGTCGCCATTTGGGTTGGTGGGTCGGTTACAGGCATTAGACCCTGAAAAAGCAACGCCCCCACATGAGGGAGTCAAGCACATTCCTTTTAGGTTGATCACAGGTTTGGTTTGTGACAAAAAATGAATGGGAAAGAATACTTGTCAGACCCAATATTAAAAACTGACTTCTTCTTGGAGAGGAACGTGCCAAATGACACATTCAATCTAAATACAGAGAAGTCCTGAAACGTGTTTTTCCTCCCATATGCTTAAAGTTAGTAAAGTTGAATAGAAATTCTTACACATTAAAATTATCTCAGTGACAGGAAGATAAAACTATCAGGAGTTATAGTAAATAAATTAAAGGTAAAATGAGCCACCACATTAAATACGTCCATACAAAACAACCTGGCAACATTACTCACCTGTCTGGATTCTAGAATCATATACTTTCGCACGCATTACAGAACCAACACCACTTCGGAGAACAACCGATCGTGCAGCATTGTATTTCCCGAATCGAATAATACCACGTCTCCAATCAGTAACATATATATAGTCTAAGAAGAAATATGGTGATAAGTTTATTTGCCACAGCTCACCTAGGAAAATGCAATATGTTTGTAATGCTTCTTCCAAATGTGGGAAGCTTTTTTCATAAGTATCTGTTTAAATAAATATGTTTCTGTTTTCCATAATTTGTAATTCTAGAAATGACTCTTTAGAAGCTTATATATATATATATATATATATATTTTTTTTTTTTTTTTTTCTTAAAGACTTTTGAGCCTCTGAAGCTAAGGACCTTTAATAAAACAACAGAGTTGGAAGAATACTTCCTGATACAAGAGTGCTAGAGGAATGAGGGAATAAAAACAGTAGAAAGAGTTGCTAGTATAGATATCTGAGAGAGATCCTACCTAGAAGAAGCCTATATTTTTAATAATAGTAGTGTTCAGATTCAGGGAAGAACATTGGAACATGGAATATTGTGATGCAATTGGGCTTAGCCCTCTATGTGTAAAAATTTTTTTAATCTCAGGATTCTTTTATACAATATGAGATGATACCTCAGGAGACTGAATTCTTATCCTAGCCATAGCACTAAACTGCTGAGTGATCTTCACTGTGTGAGGGCTCGTGTTTCTAGTAAAATTAATCTCTAAGTTCTCTTCCAGGTCAAACATTTTATATTTCATGTTTAATGAGAACATTTTTTTAAAACTTTGACTTTCAAATTTCAAAGTGAGCTTTGAGAAGGCAAAGTACAGATATAGTTCAAGAAGGAAATGTTAGTGTATGTTTAGGGATCAATAAAATTTATCCATATAAGTGTTCCTACACCTTAAAAGACAATAATGCTCCACAAAGCTGAAAATGGAAGTTAGAGGCCATACAAGATTTTAAACATCAAAAATTAAATTGTATTAATTTTACCTTAGATACTGAAGCAGGGAAATAAACACATATTTCAATAGAGTTTTCCAAAGAAACAAACAATAACCAACTAAAAATTCCAACTGACCAGAAAATGACTAAGATGGCAGAAACTTTATCATAAAACCAGTTTTCCTTATCTATGGTCTAATCAATGACTAATCAGTCATTGGACTCACTAAATCATACCTAGCCTGACTGCCAATCAAACTGCAAACCAGCAATTAAATAAAAACTGCATTTTTATTTAACTGCAAAATATCCCAGCAAAGAGCAGAGAAAATTTAACACGTTTATACTGTTACTATGTGAGAACAAATAGGATGTGTCAGACATCATTAGTAGAAAGGGAGAAAGAATGCACAGGCTGAGGAGAGGGGGGCTGCATATTTATAACTGACTCAAAAATCTCACAAGAGCACTTAAAAAATTTTAAAATAACATGACTCCCCCACAGACAACAGGGGGGAGTATGGAATATATTTACTAGTTATTCATTCCACACTACATGTGTATGAGAAAGTCTTTGAATTATAGTCAGTGCCTACTTTTTTTTTTAAAGCAGAAGCCAATTATTCACAGTAGCAAATTTCAGGACTTCCCTGGTGGCTCAATGGGAAAGAATCCACCTGCAATGCAGGAGACGTGGGTTCAATCCCTGGATCGGGAAGATCCCCTGGCAGAGGGCATGGCAACCCACTCCAGTATTCTTGCCTGGAGAATTCCATGGACAGAGGAGCCTGGCGGGTTATAGTCCATTGAGTCGCAGAGAGTCAGATACTTTGTGAGTCAAACTGAGTGACTTAGCACGCATGCAGGAAGTTTCGACCTGAGACGCAACTAGCATAAGTGTAGGGGCTTTGGTGGATCACAAAATGGCACCTCTCTAACTAGATTAATTATGGTTTGCTCAAGTAGAACCAGGGTAGATTTTAGTTTCTCCTTACACTCTTGGCCTGGCACATGCTACACAATCATTCACAGAAACCCTATTATCAAGACTAAACAAACCACCTGCTTCGTGGTGCCAAGCTAGATTCTTATTCCCAGCAACCAAACCCACAAGAATATGCCTATACTCACAAGAGGGGAGATGGGAGGAAGAAAACAGATGCACTATTATATAAAAATGTCTCAAACAGAAAAAAATTAATATTTCACCAACAAACCAAATGTTTTATTTAGATATAAGAGCACCATTTCATAAGTGACCAGTTTTTTTGGAATTATGAGATTGTCAAATGAGGATGAGTTTTATACAGCTTGCACAGTATAAATAAAACACTTTTGGTTCAAAACATACCTTCAAAGACAGCAAGTCCAAAAGGATTTGTCAACTGATGTACATTGGTCAGGGCTTTTCTGTCTGAACCATCAAAGGTACTGTGCTCAATTTTATCAAAAAAGGCATCTACCCAGTATAATCGTGAAGAACTAGAATAACAAAATACTTAGTTATTGGTTACTCAGAAACTAGAAAAGCACACCCTATAATAAGGGCATTCAAAATCAGGGGCTTCCCTGGTGGCTCAGCAGTAAAGAATCCATCTGCAATGCAGGAGACATGGGTTCGAGCCCTGGGTCAGGAACACCCCCTGAAGAAGGAAATGGCAACCCAGGCCAGTATTCTTGCCTGGGAAATCCCATGGACAGAGGAACCTGGTGGGCTACAGTCCATGGGTTGGAAAGAGCTGGACACAACTAAGAGTTGGACAGTCCATGGGGTCGCAAAAGAGTCATACACAACTTAGCAACTAAACAACAAGAGCAATTCAACTGAACAGCATGTTCAGTTGACACATTTACATTCATTAAGCAAAGTTTAATAGTCTTATGTTCCCCAGAAAAACAAAGCAACTTTCATGAAGTGGTTTTCAAATGTCTTAGAAAACCTGAAATGTTATCTTCAAGTTAAGAATTTTAGTTTTTGCCTTATTAAATCCACATTTAGGAAAAATATCATTAGTAACTTATGTTTGAAAGGTTAAACACATTTCTTCCTATTTTTTCTCCTATGAACTGCTTTTGCATTTGATATCTCTAAGCTTGTTTACCCTGTTACCTTTTCCTATATTCCTTGACAGGTCAATTTCTTAAAATTTAAATTTGATATTCCAAAAATCCTCCCATAGTGCATATAGGTAAATATACATTTTTTGACACCAAAGATTTCCTATCCTCAAGATGGCCCCTGTAAAAATTACACATGACCAGTACTTGATCAAATCCTTCTTCTATTTCCCTGGGTCTTGCCCTATTTTGCTTCCTCTAGCAATTTTCAGAATATTCATTTTAATGCATACATTTTCATCCCAGCAGAAGCTGGCCAACTACAATATGTCTCCCTTAGTAAGTGGGAATGCAGCAATTTGGGATGATTCCTACTTACCTCCAATCAATGGACAGCCCACTGGGCCACCCAAGAGTACTGTTTACTATAGGTAAAATGTTAGACCCATCAGTCCATGCCCTCAGGATTTTAGCAGGACGGTACCAAACCGAGAAGAATATATACCTAGAAAAAGAGGTAATAAATCAAAGATGTTAACATCGGCACAAACTACGTGACTTAGATTTATCACAAACACAGATTCTCCAGAGAATTGCTGCAAACTAGTTTTCTGTAGGGTTTATATTAAAAAAATATATAGAAAATACAAATAGCATTAAAATGAGCATCTAGGGCAGAGAACCACTGAGCTAGACTTCAGGACTATTGTCACCAAGTAGGCTCTTTAAAAAGACACAATTCAGATTATTAATACTACATGTCCTTGAAATAAAATAAACAATGAGCAAAACAAAAACAAAAACAGATTTTATAATCTCTCACTTACTTTCTAGATTAAACATCCAGGATCCACTAGATGACTCTTTAATCATCTTTCACAAGGAATTTGCAGGAAAGTATTTCATTCCTGATTAAAAATGCACCCAAATCAATGTACCCAAGGTGTTTTACCCAAGACATCTTTTTTATGCCTTTTTTTTACTTCAAAGGGTAGGAAAAATATAAGTGTAGGGAGGAAAAGCTCTTCTCTTTCATGTGAGCCTTAAGAACTAAAATGAGTCTTTTCCAAAAGGTAACTTTCTGAAATGTGACTTCACATTGTTTTAAATGAACGACTGATTAGGAAAGGAATTTAACGCCTTTTTTAAATCCACTGCCAAAGACTTAGCTTAAGATAAATTCACTAGAAAATCAACATTTAACTCTCTATCAGGCAATAAAGCTTCTTATCAATAGCATCGTCAGTTTTAAAATATGTTAGACACACAGGCTTTGTAGTCAGATAGGTCTGGAATTTTAATACTAACTGTTGCTTAATAGCGGTGGGTCGTTGAGCAAGTTAGTTTCTCTCTCTGAGGTCCAAAACAGGTCTTGTATATGCTCACTCACAAACCAGCTTTTGAATTAGATGAGATTATGCACTATGTAAAGTGTTTGCTATGTACCCTCAATCAGGCTTTAGTAAGTTACCAGTCATCACTTTTTTATTATTCTATTAAAACATAACTACCTGGCTTAAGACTTTAGGGTAAGCTATCAAACTATCAAACATATTTAAATATAAAAGGTAAGAACTAGAAGGGATGATGTGAAATGCTCTGTCTTTTCTTGCCTGACTCCATCAACAATGCAGTGGTTAAACACTTTGTGGTCTGAAAGACTTCATTCTGAAAACTACTGAATGATTTAGAAAGTTTTGGTAAGCTTTGTATCGATGCATTAAAGCTGGGAAGGAATTTGAGCCTTTCCTGATAATTCTGCTGCATATTCATTCCTTCTCCACTGAATCTGTGACTCACTGTTTGGTCCTATGTGACTATGAGAAAAACACAGTTCAGTGAAGGCTGGGAAAGCCAAAACTTAGGAGAAAGTTTTTGAAAGGAGGTAAAGTGATAATTTCAGCATATGCTAAAAGGATACAATCTAAGGTGATTTCAATTTACATGGTTCAATCTTGTATTTACTAGATTTGCCAAATACCTATGGCATCACTTGTTTTCTTTTTCTTTTTTTTTTTTAAATAAAATTGACCATTTTTAGGTGTATGGTTCAGTAGTGCTAAGTATATTCACTGTCGTACAACCAACTTCCAGCACTTTCTCATCTTGCAAACTAAAACTCTGTATCCAACACACACTAACATCACTTGTTTTCTTAAGAAAACATGAACATACTTACCCAGCAGTAGGATGAACTACGATTGACCGTGGGTTATTTAAATTTTGGATGATTGTACGTCTTGATTTATCAGCTAGCTTTATGACACTGACACTCCTATAAGAAGAATCTGTCCAATAGAGATTCCTCGAAATCCAATCAAAACTCAAACTTTGAACACCTGGCACCCTCTTAGCTGTGATAATTTCTCTTCCTGTAAATTAAAATATGGACATGGATTAAAGTAAGCATATTTTATATGATATACATTTTCCTATCACTGCATATTTAAACTTTGTGTGAGAACTCAAAGAATATTTCAGTAACATGAAATTCTTTTAAAAAACTAAATAAAGCAACTGTAAACTGCAAAGCAACACATGAGATAAACCTAGAATCTACTCATCTCCAAAAGTTTGGATTTCAAAGAATAGATATGATTCTGTTCAACAGAACCAGCAGTGGTATGGCCTGGATTTACTCCCTTGTTCAACCTTCCAGAAAAAAATTTCTCAGTACAGAACATCTGAAGAAGAGATACCTGAGTTCACATACTCACAACCACCACCCACAGACAGCACTGATAAGCTGACACTGCCAGGTACGACTGGGGGGATCTGTGAGGCATTCCCACCCAACCTTCTCATCAACAATTCATTCAGAGCCACAAAGTTGCCAAGTTTGGGAAAGACCAGCAGGCAGAAAGGAAATCGGAACTGGGTATAAGGAGAAACAAAGACCACTTTTCCCTTGGTGAATTTTTATGCCTTTCCCCCTCCTTTTTCTTAAAAAAAAAAAAAAAAGTGACTCAGAGTAAACAATTACACCTCTTTCTTTTGATGGAACAAGTCTAGTGTTTTTTCCATTTATTTATTTGAGAAATTATACAAAGAAAGTCCTCTGTGTGCCAGACACCATACTAAACATTGAGGAAACATGATATTGCTAATAGTATTACTAACAGCAGCTTATCCTGAACACTCACTATGAGCCACCACATCCCTGGGTAAAGCGTCTGCCTACAATGCGGGGTTTGTCCCGGGTCAGGAAGATCTCCTGGAGAAGGCACTGGCAACCCACTTCAGTATTCTTGCCTGGAAAATCCCATGGATGGAGGAGCCTGGTAGGCTACAGTCCATGGGGTCACAAAGAGTCAGACACGACTGAGCAACTTCACTTCACTTCACTTCATGAGTCTGAAACGAGCCTAAGTACTTTACATGAATTCATCCATCCTCACAACAGCTCAAGAGCAGGAATTACTATTATTTCTACTTTCCACATGGGAAAACTGAGTCATATAAAAGTGAAGCATCTTGACAGAAATGTGGACATGTCTTCAAGATATCTATAATGAGGTAGGAGAGGTGAGGGGAGGCAATTAGGGCAAGAGGGAAAGCAATAGAAGAATATTGGCTGCTGTGATGGAGGCATGGACAGGATGGTATGGAAATTACGGCAGGAAGTACAGGAGGATGAGATGGTTAACCAGCATCACTGACATGAATATGAGCAAACTCCAGGAGATGGTGAAAGAAAGGGAAGCCTGGTGTGCTGCAATCCATGGGGTTGCAAAGAGTCAGACATGACTTAGCAACTGAACAATGGCAATAGGTGTAGAGATGTGTTTTGTTTTTATTTCTTTACTTATCTTGGCCCCACCACACAGCATGCAGGATCTTAATTCCCTAACCACGGATTGAACCAATGCCCCATGAAGTGGAAGCAAAGTCTTAACCACTGGACCACCAGGGAAGTCCTATGGAGAGGTTTCCCAAAGGAAGTAGTGAATGAAGGGCTGTAGAAAAGATGTGGAAGTGGGAAAGAGAGACACTGAGGATTCCACATGTTCGGAAGCATGGCTAGAGGTTAACAAGTTAATGATAGAGGCTAAAAGAAAGGGAGAAGTTTGGGTGACCACCATTTTTGGGGAGAGTGGGGTGTCAGATAAGAAGTGACACCTTTCCCTTGGGGCAGGAGGTCTGGAGAAGAAGAATGGTGAATATTTAGACACATCAGTTTTCAGGTGGTTTGTGGAATATCCAGTTGAAGTATCCAACAGGCAATTGGTGCAATGGATCCGAACACCAGAATGTGAGCTTGGTTTGAGACTTTTAGCACTTTCTGCAAGAAGCCTTCCCTGACCTTTCCCGTCATTCTCCAGGTTAGGAGCAAAAGCATTCAGGAAATAGCCTATCATAAGTTTCCCTACACTAATTTATACTTACTACATTAGATGGTAACAAAAGACTCAGAAGGTGCAGAATTATGTGGAAGAAAATGCACAATTAGAAGAGAGAACCCATGTTGAACACTAGAGATCACAATTGCATATAAGACAGATAAAGAAAAAACAAAGCTAGTGGAGGTGATGGAATTCCAGCTGAGCTATTTCAAATCGTGAAAGATGATGCTGTGAAAGTGCTGCACTCAATATGCCAGCAAATTTGGAAAACTCAGCAGTGGCCACAGGACTGGAAAAGGTCAGTTTTCACTCTAATCCCAAAGAAAGGCAATGCCAAAGAATGCTCAAACTACCGCACAATTGCACTCATCTCACAGGCTAGTAAAGTAATGCTCAAAATTCTCCAAGCCAGGCTTCAGCAATACGTGAACCGTGAACTTCCAGATGTTCAAGCTAGTTTTAGAAAAGGCAGAGGAACCAGAGATCAAATTGCCAACATCCACTGGATCATTGAAAAAGCAAGAGAATTCCAGAAAAACATCTATTTCTGCTTTATTGACTATGCCAAAGCCTTTGACTGTGTGGATCACAATAAACTGTGGAAAATTCTGAAAGAGATGGGAATACCAGACCACCTGACCTGCCTCTTGAGAAACCTGTATGCAGGTCAGGAAGCAACAGTTAGAACTGAACATAGAACAACAGACTGGTTCCAAATAGGAAAAGGAGTATGTCAAGGCTGTATATTGTCACCCTGCTTATTTAACTTATATGCAGCGTACATCATGCGAAATGCTGGGCTGGAGGAAGCACAGCTGGAAGCAAGATTGCCGGGAGAAATATCAATAACCTTAGATATGCAGATGACACCACCCTTATGGCAGAAAATGAAGAGGAACTAAAAGAGCCTCTTGATGAAAGTGAAAGAGGAGTGAAAAAGTTGGCTTAAAGCTCAACATTCAGAAAACTAAGATCATGGCATCCAGTCCCATCACTTCAGGGGAAATAGATGGGGAAACAGTGGAAACAGTAGCTGACTTTATTTTTCCGGGCTCCAAAATCACTACAGATGGTGATTGCAGTCATGAAATTAAAAGACACTTACTCCTTGGAAGGAAAGTTATGACCAACCTAGACAGCATATTAAAAAGTAGAGACATCACTTTGTCAACAAAGGTCCGTCTAGTCAAGGCTATGGTTTTTCCAGTGGTCATGTATGGATGTGAGAGTTAGACTATAAACAAAGCTGGGAGCCGAAGCATTGATGCTTTTGAACTGTGTGGTGTTGATGCTTACTTCAGTAACTACAGTTAACTTAATGCAAGGAGATCCAACCAGTCCATCCTAAAGGAGATCATTCCTAAAAGAGATCAGTCCTGGGTGTTCATTGGAAGGACTGATGTTGAAGCTGAAACTCCAATACTCTGGCCACCTGATGCGAACAGCTGACTCATTTGAAACAACCCTGATGTTGGGAAAGATTAAGGGCGGGAGGAGAAGGGGACGACAGAGGATGAGATGGTTAGATGGCATCACCGACTCAATGGACATGGGTTTGGGTGGACTCTGGGAGGTGGTGATGGACAGGGAGGCCTGGTGTTCTGCGGTTCATGGGGTCGCAAACAGTCAGACACGACTGAGTGACTGAACTGAACTGAACTGAAAGAAAAAACATTTAAGGAACACTAGAAATAATGGTCAAGAAACAGAAGGAAATTCAGGAGTGTGTTGTCAAGGGGGAAAAAAATTTAAGAAAATGACTAAGGTGCCAAAGATAAGAACTGCAAGTTTATAACAAAGTGACTGGAGGTGACTGGGATAAGATTGGTTTCAAGAAAGCGACATAGTACAAAGAGGTGAGAAATGCAGATATGGAAGTCGAGCTTAAAAAAATGTACACCAAACTTTCAAGGTGCTTGTCCACAAACTTGAGGACAGAAGACTACAATTAAAGAGGAACATGAAGTAGAGGGTAGGTTGAAGGATTTTTAGGATGAGAGAGACTTCAGCATATCTGATGAGGATAAGTCAATAGAACAAAAAAAGTTGGAGAAGAGAAAGGATTACTGATGGGGCAAGTTCCCTGAGGGTTAGCCCATATTGACTTCAATGTGACTTGGAACAGTTTTTGCACATAAACTCACTGAATTTCACCTTCTCACTCGGAAAAACAGAGCAAACGTCATACCTCCCTAACCAAAGTGCAGAGTTTAACCACTATTTTAAAAGGCAATTTTCTCAGCATGTGGACTTGAAATTTATTTTTTAAAAAAAGAAGAAAGAAAACCATGATGAGAACTTCAGTTGCCAAAGCTAAAGGAATCTGACCTGTGGAGGCACCAATGGGAGACAGCCTGTGTGTAGTAGCTCTGCAGATGTAATTCTAGTCCTCAGAAAAAAGGTCTTCTGGTTCAAAATAACAGATCAACCACACGTTTATCTCCTCTTCCTTTCAGTAGAAGAACAGATGAAGAGAAAGGAACTGGAGAAGGGGTAACTAACTAAATAAAAGGTGAGATATACCAGTAGAGGTGAGCACCAACATCCACATATGCAGATGCCTCAGCTTATCTGCACGCAGAGACCCCAGATTCTGAAAAAGGCAGGGGTGAGTAACTAACCTGGTATAGAGGCTTCCCTGGTGTCCAGTGGTTAAGAACCTGCCTTGTAATGCAAGGGACACTGGTTTGATCCCTGGTCAGGGAGGATCCCACAAGCCACGGAGCAACTAAGCCTGTGTGCCACAACTACTGAGAACACCCTAGAGCCCACGAGCTCCAACTCCTGAAGCCTGCACACCTACAGCCTGTGTGCTGGAACAAGAGAAGCTACCGCAACAAGAAGCCCGCACATCACAAGGCAGAGTAGCCCTCGCTCGCGTCAACAAGAGAAAGCCCACATGCAACAATGAAGACTCACCACAGCCAACAGATAAATCAAAAAGGTGGTATGGGGAACAGCTGAACCCAAGACCCTGAGCATCTATGACACACCTCTTTTCTGCCTCCTCTAACAGACCTGAGAATTTTTTTCCTTAGGGGGAACTCAACTCAGAGAGGCTGCAGGCTGAGGACATGTGGCATGAGAGAGGACTGGGATCTGCACAGAACTGAACACAGGAGGAGTATGCCTGTGAACACGGGACTGAAGGGACCTCCGCCCCCTCTCACCTGCACTACTCCCAGAACGCAGGTACTAGCTTCCCCCTCTTACTCCTCACCCCAACAGGGAGGATGGGAGCATCTACTAAGAAGAAATTGACTATCTCCAGAAAGGACTTGCTGATACTGACATTTGGAAACTTCTCAACAAAAAGGCTGCTTGATCACCAACTGATGAGGCCCATTCATACCTATAGCTTTCTGGTCAGCACTTTATAGCTTTGCTCAAACAAGGCTCAAAGAAATTTAAGTTTCCTTCATAAAAAGGACATCTGATATGAATCAGCCATATCAATGTATGACAAAACCCACTGAGATGTTGTGAAGTGATTGGCCTCCTACCAATAAAAAAAAAAAAAATAAATAAATAAATAAAAAGCTTAAAAAAAAAAAAAAAAAAAAAGGACATCTGAAAACAACCCCAAAAGAAAAAGCAACCCAAAGGAAATGGAAAGAGAAAAATTAATCATTTAATGTAATTAATATCTTCATAGACTAAGAAAAGATTAAATTTATTTTTCAATTAATTAATTAATTAATTTGCACTGGGTCTTAGCTGGGGAATGTGGGGTCTGGTTCCTTGACCAAGGATCACATCTGAGCCCCCTACTTTGGGAGCATGGAGTCCTAGCCACTGAACCACCAGGGAAGTCCCAGGCTTTATTTTTAAAAAGAGATAATCAGAGAGCAAGAAGGAGCTCTTCAACATTGAAAATTAAATATCAGATAGACTAAAACTAAAATGCCAAAAAAAAAATCTCACAGAAAGTAGAACGAAATGATAGAGATGAAAACTAGGAAAGGACAGATAAGAAGAAAACAGATGATTAACCTAACATGCTTGAATAGAAAAAGCAGGGGCAAGAAAACTCCCAGAATAGGAGATGAATCTCAAGATGAAAAGGATCACAAAAAGATGCTAAAAGTTTCCAAAGAGAAACAAAAAGACTCTCCCCCCAGAAAGGTCATATACACTGAAATGCTACTGCAGATGGCACAGGACTTCCGACGTGGGCTCCTAGAAGACAGTGCAGCAATGTCGTCAAATTTCTAAGGTAAAACTACTTTCACCCTACACCTTGTCAAATGATCAAGTTGCAGGGCAAAATAAAAGCAGATTCAGACTCAAATTATATACCACCCTACCCATTCAAAGCTATGATACAATGTGTTTCGGCAAAGTATGGAAATAAGTCTGGAAAGAAAAATAAATGGCTTGCCAGAAATAGGAAAACCAGCAGAGAGAAGCAGCAGATGGAGGTCAGAAGAGCTGTGTGCCAGATTCAACTATACAGCAGAGGGGGAAAAAATCACAGATTTTGCATTTGATAAATATGTAAATACACAGACAAGCATTTGATAGCTCTGTTTGGGGAAAATATAATAGCTATAGAAGAAACTAAGCAAATGAAGATGGAGCAATTGTTAAACTCCGGGGGGGAAGAATCAACATTTGTTCAAGAAATGTCATCATGAAATACTACTTGATTTAACAGTGAACAAAAAATTACGTTCTAGTTTTTTAAGGAGAAAGGGAGGGGAAAAGAGAGCTGATTCCTTATCTGTAACAAGGAAAATAAATGTCTAAATGACAAATCAAGAAAAGGTACTACAACAGAGAAGAATAACCCTGATTCCATTTTGCATCTATTCCTTTAGCTCTAACCCTTGCTCTGTTGCCTGTGCTTAGTCATGCAGGCTCGGCACCTTTTGTAAAGGAATGTTGCCTATGGGATAAAATACACAGGATAGTCCATTCTCAAGGCTGTGACATTTAAAGGTATAAATTTTCCCTTCATATAGAGATAAAACCCTGGAGTAGGAAATGGCAACCCACTCCACTATTCTTGCCTGGAGAATTCCTTGGACAGAGGAGAGGAGCCTGGGAGGCTACAGTTCATGGGGTCGCAAAGAGCTGGACACGACTGAGTGACTGAACACACACACACACACAGATAAAAGGCTTCCCAGGGGGCCCTAGTGGTAAAGAATCTGTCTGTGATGCAGGAGACGTGGGTTTGATCCCTGGGTCAGGAAGATACCTGGAGAAGGGAATGGCAACCCACTCCAGTATTCTTGCCTGGAGAATTCCTTGGACAGAGGAGTCTGGTGGGCTACAGTCCATGGGGTCTCAAAGAGTCAGACATGACTGAGTGTCTAATACTTTCTACTTCCTTCTATAGAGATAAAAAGTTGCAGAACAGAGAACAGCTTTTGCTTTGTTGGTAGTTTACAGGAACATGGTAAACAGATTACATGGATAGCTCCAAGGACATAGGATTCACAGGCCAAATCCTCTCTGCTTTTAATATAAAAGAGGCCTGAATTCTAACTTGGGTAAGATGGTTTTTTGGGATACTAGTCC
Source organism: Dama dama (assembly GCF_033118175.1). Taxonomy (NCBI): domain Eukaryota; kingdom Metazoa; phylum Chordata; class Mammalia; order Artiodactyla; family Cervidae; genus Dama; species Dama dama. The sequence continues at coordinate 29,878,726 of NC_083713.1, read as the reverse complement.
ACCACCTTCTTGGTCTGCTGGCTTTCCAAATAAAGTTGCTATTCCTGGCCGGAACACGTCATCTCTAGGTTTACTAGCCTGTCATGCAGTGAGTTGTATGAGCTTGGACTCAGTAATGGTCTAAGCATTAGTAAGTATTAGTAACTTACTAATTACTAATACTTACTAATTATTGTATTAGTAAGTATTAGTAACAGTATAAGTATTAGTAAGTGTAAGTATTTAGAAACACAGGGACAAAAGAATGGTAAGGAATTACTTCTAGTGAGCAAGTCTGAGTTGGGGCAGGGTGGAGCAGAGTAATAGAGTTTTTCATTGATAACAGCTACAATAATAGCTTTTGTTGTTCTTCAGTTGCTAAGTCATGTCCAACTCTTTGTGACTCCATGAACTGCAGCACAGCAGGCCTCCCTGGCCTTCACTATTTCCTGGAGTTTGCTCAAATTCATGTCCATTGAGTCAGTAATGCCATCCAACCACCTAGCTAACATTTACTGAAAATATTTACTATTTTCCAGGCATTATTCTAGGGGGTTTTAAATGCATTACCCTAAAATCCTATCAAAAACATTATGAGTTATGTAGTGCCTTTATTATTATTCCTATTTCACAGTAACATTCCCGAGATTATACAGCTAAGAAATGTGAGAAGTCAGGATTCAAAACTAAGCAATGAGTGCCTGAGCTGGCCCTCTTAGTTGCTATGTTATTCTGGCTACTCTTTTTTTTTTTTTTCCAGACTTCAGTTTTCGACCTATTAGTGGATAGTAAAATCAAAGTACTGGATCATGATAGTACCCAACTGATAAGGTGTGACTGACTATAATTTACCTTTCTGTGAGGATTATGAAGATTTTAACAGAATTCCAATCAACTAGAAACTTACAGTAAATCTATATTTACATATAATTCACATCTTTTAAAAATATTCTTATTCCATTTAGGTAGTGTAGTAACCCTAAACAGAGATCATTCCATTGGCTCAATCTGGCTGCTTGAATAAAGGGAACAGCCTCTAGTCAATTAACCCATTAACATCTTTCATACATTTAACCCTCCTTTTATGAAGTATCAATATGGTAATATTTGTAGCTGTCCAATTACATCTATAAATGTTTTAAAATGCAGTCTCATTTGTAACTTATTTTGTTTTTGTTTTTGTTTTTGATCTTACCAACTGACCTTCTCTTTGTTGACATGACATTTCTTACATTTTCCAGGTACACTTCCATACAAACAATTCCCCCATAGCCTCACACCTGGAGGTAACAAGTGCTCTGGGGACTCCAGACTCAAAGACAACCCCCGACTGCTGAACTGGTTTTTATCAAAAACGTGTACTTTAAAGTAAGGAATTCTAAAAAATAGCAATGCATCTCTACCCAGCCACTTACATATTATGAGAGTGGAACATATATCCAAAATGAACAGAAAGCAGAAAAGTATATATATTTACTTTGTGTTCCTTTTTTTGAAACTTTTTCCTTTATCAGTTCAGTTCAGTTCAGTCGCTCAGTTGTGTCCGACTCTTTGCAACCCCATGAACTGCAGCTCGCCAGGCCTCCCTGTCTATCACCAACTCCCGGAGTTTACTCAAACTCATGCCCATTGAGTCAGTGTTGCCGTCCAGCCATCTCATCCTCTGTTGTCCCCTTCTCCTCCTGCCCCAATCTCTCCCAGCATCAGGGTCTTTTCCAATGAGTCAGCTCTTCGCATGAGGTGGCCAAAGTACCGGAGTTTCAGCTTCAACATCAGTCCTTCCAATGAACACCCAGGACTGATCTTCTAGGATGGACTGGATGGATCTCCTTGCAGTCCAAGGGACTCTCAAGAGTCTTCTCCAACACCACAGTTCAAAAGCATAAATTCTTCAGCACTCAGCTTTCTTCACAGTCCAACTCTCATATCCACACATGACCACTGGAAAAACCATAGCCTTGAATAGATGGACTTTTGTTGGCCAAGTAATGTCTCTGCTTTTTAATATGCTATCTAGGTTGGTCATAACTTTCCTTCCAAGGAGTAAGTGTCTTTTAATTTCATGGCTGCAGTCACCATCCCCAGTGATTTTGGAGCCCCAAAAATATAAAGTCTGACACTGTTTCCACTGTCTCCCCATCTATTTCCTTTATACGGGAGTATAATTGATTAACAATGTTGTGTGAGCTTCGGGGATACAGCAAAGTGACTCAGCCATGCATATACATGTGTCCATTCGTTTTAAAGTTCTTTTCCCGTTCAGGTTATCACAGAGTATTGCGCAGAGTCCCCTGTGCTGTACGTAGGTCCTTGTTGGTTATCTCCTTTAAAGATACAGTGTGCGTGTGTCCATCCCACACTCCCTGCTAGCTCTCCCCCTAACCCTTCCCCCTCCCGCCTTCTGGTAACCATTGAAAGGTCGTTGCTGAGCCACGAAAGACGCTGGGATTCTTGGCCTCTGGAGGAGAAGAATTCAATCCAGGGCCAGAGACAAGGCTTGATCGCTCAGAGCTTTTGTGTAATAAAGTTTTATTAAAGTATAAAAGAGGTAGAGAAAGCTTCTGACATAGACATCAGAAGGGGGGCAGAAAGAGTGCCCCCCTGCTAGTCTTTAGGTGGATGTTATACAGCTACTAGCGAGTTGCTAATTAAAGAAAGGAAATGTCTCAAAACTCAGAGGATAGCACCAGGCCCCTCACCCACAAGATGCATTTTGAGATCATCTTGGCACCAGGTGCGTCATCCCGAGCCATAAAACTATTGGCATGAGTCTTGAAGAAAGGCAGAGTCCCATACAAAGACATAGTTTCAGTAACATAGATTAGGAGAACAGTGTATAACATACTAGTTTGTCAAGTCGGTTCTGAGCCTTTAGGGGGAACCGACTTGAAGACAGAGTCTGGGGTAAATGCATAGTACATTAACATAGCTTAAGATAAACATTTCCATAAGAAAAACGCATTGCTTAGCTCAAGGTTTGAGAAAAGTTAAGTTCAGGTGGAACCAGGTGTCATTATGGTGGTACAGAATTTTAAGAGAAACCTCTTTTTAAATCTGCATAGAGAAGTGGAAGAAATATCACACTAGTTTGTTTCCTCCTGCTGCTTAAGAGAGAGATTAAAAAAAACAAAGTCTGACACTTGCAACCTATTTCTTCCGTTTAGAGACCCCTGGCCTTCCTGCCTGCTACCCTCTCACCACGATTACACTCAAATGTGGTTATCATTTTCCTTATTAAATTATTGATATCATTGATTTGGTATATTACATACCATATCATAGCAAGGGCAAACAGCCTTTTCTGCCTCTCGAAAAAGTTATTTGTCCAAAATATACAGAGAAAAGAAAGCATGTAGATTAATGATTATTAGAGAGCATGAGTCATGGTTTCTGTATGTGTAGCTCCAGTGGGGTCAGGTGTCTTTGATAAAAGTCATCTCCCCTTGAGCCCTGAATCCCTCTAACCACCAGAAAGACCATATTTCCCATGGTGACATTCATGATAACAAAGGCACAGTTTGATAACTGCCCTTTGAACAGTGCTACGGTAAAACAGGGGCACCTGTGGCTCTTAATTGGGAAATAGCTCAATGATTCATACGCTTCCAAATCTCTTTGACCTTTCAGAGTTGCCAAACCTCCTAGGTAGACTGTACAGGTATAGATACGTTTCAAGAGCAGAGTAGAAGTAATGAAAGTAAATCCAAATTAGGGTTAGGTTTCCCTTAAAATACTAAAATCATTCTCAGTTTTCAGCATCACTGAGCAACTGAGTAGCAATCTTTTTTTTTTTGTCCACAGATGACCTGGGGTCTGAGAAGGACTCTGGAGAGTGGGTCTGTTACACTGGTGGGTGACTTCTCACAGTTTTCTACTCTGAGGGTAGGAACTGGATGCAAATTATTGAGTTCCACTGGGAGGTCTGAGTCACCCCAGTGAATTCAAAGTGATGGTGTGACACAGATTCATTCACATGGTATTATGTCTTAAGAAACTAGATCATTACTCTGCAAAAATCCCAAGAAGAATGAGATGCATAGATCACATGGAAGATAGCAGCTGACCATACTCCTACTTTTTAATATGCACCATGCAAATCGAAGTGTTGGATTTAGCCTGGGCTTTCTTGGACAGCCGCAGTAATGTAGTTTTCTGTGGGTGGGTTAAGGAAGAGAAGAGATGCTTCTTTGTAGTCTTGTTCCTTGTTTCCTATTGGTTTAAAATTCCAGCTGTATTCTACATAAAGAACTTCATTATTTTTCTTAACCTGTTTGCTACCAGCAATGTAAACCAGTTTTAGAGAAGGAATTAATTCTGTCCATGGGATTTCCCAGGCAAGAATACTGAAGTGGGTCCATTTCCTTCTCCAGGGAATCTTCCCGACTCAGCGATCAAACCTGCATCTCTTGTGTCCTCTGTATTGGCAGGTGGATTTTTTGTTTTTACCACTGAGCCAACTGGGAAGCCCAATCATTACATGGGATTTTGTATTTCAATTTCTGGATGACCTACTTTTTGTGAACAAAATAACTACAAGATTCTTCTTTTATCATCTATAAAACACACACACATACTTGCCTTAATAAGTAAGTTTCATTCTTCCAATCACTTAGAATGCTTTCAATTTCCATAAAATGAAACTCTAAACTTAAGCCAAAAAAGCTTCATTATTTTACATGCCAAGATGTTCTCAGAAAGGGCAGATCCAGGACTGGGCAATTAAGGGCAATTAAGGGCAATTAAGAAAGAAAGTGAAAGTGAAGTCGCTCAGTCATATCCAACTCTTTGCGACCTCATGGACTGTAGCCCACCAAGCCCCTCAGTCCATGGGATTCTCCAGGCAAGAATACTGGAGTGGGTTGCCATTTCCTTCTCGCTGTAACTTATTTTGAAAATGAAGTGTTCGCTTAGACCTAATTTATAAATTTCCCTATTTAAAAATATTGAGCAAGCTTAGTAAAATGATCCTGCTTAAGAAGTGAATGCAAAAGTTTTATAGGGCAAATGATTAATATTATTATTGAAAACAGACAAAACAAGAAAGAAAAAAAACTTTCAAACCATTCTCACCTGTGCCATCGAGCTTTTGTCTATAAATAATGTTTTTCTTTGTATCTGAAAAAAAGATAGCCTTCTCACGGGCATCAAAATCAATCCCAAGGAAGACGGAAGAAGATCCTGTCACTGGAAGGATGACATCCGTCTGGTGAGAGAGGGTGAGCGGGATGCCACGAACAGCCAGATTAGATGAAAAGAGCAGAAACCGCTCAGCAGCTGTAGAAAGGACACACACAGTCAACCACAGCATGATTCTTGCCTTCTCCCAGTTCCAGAGAAATTACTTTTACACCCATAAATCACATCTGATAATTCTGAAATAAATACAACAAATATGTAAAAAACATAGTTGGAAATAATGGAAAGAAGGAAAATACTATAAAGGCAGTAAGTATTACAATCTTACTTCTCCCTGAGAAACTTATCCTTAGGATTTACCTATATAACACCTATATAACATATGGTAGTGTCCATATGCTGAATTTCCAAATTGGTATTAACTGAATAATGATTCCATCAAAATTCTCAAGTTACATTAACTTCTGTGTAGAGATCTATATCAAGAATCCTACTGCAGTTTAGGAGATGCGAAGACCAGCAAAAAAGAAGATTTACAGCAACTAGGTAAATTATTTAGAAAGAAACAAAGGAAGGAAAGCAGAAAGGGAGGAGAGGAATGAAGGAAATAAGAAAGAAGGAGTGATGTGTAAAATCAAAGAAGAAGGCAGAGACAATGGGCCAGAAATAAAAAATGAGAACATGGTTTTTGCAATGAGGGTGATTTTTATCTGAATCTAGGATGACCGAGAAAGTGAACAAGTTTGTTCAAGTTAATATAAGAGAATTTACATACTAATCCAGAAGTACAGCAGGGAGTAAGAATGTGTCAAAAGCATTAAAAAAAAAAAAGAGTTGTCAAAGGGACAATAAATGAGAGAAACAAATATTGTAGGAGTGCATTTCATCATCAGATGAAGACGAGGTAGCGTTATTTTAATGTGAGTGTAGGTGATCAAAGAGGAAGGCTACGCATTTAATGAAATGAAATGAAAACCAAAGCATAGAAGCAGATATAGAGAGAAAATCTGAACCGAGGAGTAAACACCAGATGAAGAAATGAGCTACCCCAACACTTAGGAGTTTAGTTTGGAATATAGCAGTAAAGTCAGGTGGGATCAAGATGTGATTACCGGACTGGCAAAGTGGTGAGCTAAGAGAAGTCAATAAAAGTGATGGCAAGTGCTTCCCACTAGGGTTAAGGCTAACATCTAAAGCTATACATGTGGTAGAGTAAAAGGTTCAAAATTAAATCCTATGAATTTCAAGAGCATAGTTTAAAGAAAGAGAAAGTGATTTCAGGAATGAGAGTCACCCAAGGAAACCCTGAATGTGTCCCAAATGATGCAAATTTACATCTTCAAACATGTTCTTTGCACAAAAGGAAGAGTGCCTACAAAGGAAGATGCCCGTGGGCTACCGAAAGCTTATTCGCTGGGAAGAAGTGCTACAGGGAGCTGGCCCAGTCCCAAAGCAGTGCATGCACAGCCCTGTGCTGACTGGCAGAAAGATAGTCCAAAAGTGATCTTACCAACACAATGATAGTCATCCCAATCCGGAATGGAGCCAAGCCTACACTTGCAACGGTAACCCAAACCACCATTGAATGTTCTGTGGCTGAGGAGACAGATGTGCTGACAGCCCCCATTTTCATGTGCACATGGATTCATTGCTGGAAGGAAAAATGCACATTGTTAAATCTCAATTAGAAATGCTTATTTATCCAACACATGCGAAGCCATTTTGCGACCTATGGGTGAAATGGGTTTGAAACTCCTTGGAGACATCACTACTGGTTATTACTGTATACATCCATTTAACTGCTCCCAATCCCATTGCTGTTCTTGAATCTACTCAAACTGATAGTGGCCAAAATAATAATAATAATAATTTCTGCAATTGAATAGCCTCGAGGGTTCTTATCCTCCCAGTAATTATATCACTTTGTCTGCTAGCATCAGTGATTCAAAAAATGACTTCCCCCAAATAACCTTCCTGGATACTTACTTTGTAAGACAATTTACCACCAAAGATTCTAAGAGGTAAACAATACTATCCCAATTTTACAGAAAAGGAAACCAAAGTTCCAAAAGATTTGACAACTTGCTCAAGATTATTTGGTTGTTAAACAACTAAACTAATATTTAAATCCAGATCTAATTCCGAAACCCTACATGTCTGAAACACAAACCAGTTTATACATCCAAAAACAATTCTCAAGGCAATGACTTCAGAAAGTTCACTGTATGCAAGACTGTCAAAGTTAAAAATCTCTGCTTTTGAAATTGTTTCCTTATCCTTTAACTTACTCTTTAAAATAGTCTCTTTACCTTCTCAAGTAGATTCATTTTGAGAAACACAGGCAGGTATCATTCTGAGGCAAATAATATAATTTAGATGATGAAACTGGGTTATACTTTTGGTCAAGGGCAGATGTGAGTTTAGTAGCCCATGAATTGATCATTCCAAATAGATATTTTCTAATATAGTATATACTTTCATATATATACATATAGTATATATTTTCCAATCAAGTGTTTGTTTATGTAGGAAGGGTAGTCATCCAAAACCATCCGTTCTAGAGGCTGGTTTGCTTGGGTGTTTTAAATCAGCCTAATTACTTCATAATCTTTCTCCAGAAAGCCAGACCCATCACTTAGCATTAGAGATTTAAAGTGAAATCTTTCTTTCTCTGAATTACTGTTCACTGATATTAAGCTTTCTTCCAGAGTAGCCTAGTTTGTGTTTCTTTTCTATGATGCATAAGCAAATGCAGAAAAGAGCTATGGACACAGTCCAGTCATGTCAGTTTAAAACCTTGAAACAAAACTTATTATAAAATAAGACTTAACAGTGTCTGAATCAAAATATTTCATTTCTTTGATTAGCGACTATCCTGAGAGACACCAAACCCAATGCTAAACAGGTGTCATACAAGTAAGAAGAAGAAGGAAAAAAAAAAAGCTCTGGCACTACCTAAATAAAATGACCACTTAGGCATGTTATTTTCTTCTTCTGGTCTGGCTTCCTTGACTATAATATTAGAAAGTTGAATTGGGAGATTTCTCCCAGTAGACAAAGGATGGGTAATTTTAGTTTGGTGTACTTGCTGCTCTTTCTCCAACCTGTAGACAGGATCTGGTACACTGCATATGCCAATAAATATCTGTTAAACACATCTCTATGTTCTTTGTAGACTGAAATACATTAACTTTGTAGACTGAAATACATCAACTTCTCTAAAATACCCATGACCTGCAAAGCTAATTTCAGCTAGTTTAACTCTCTAGATAATCCATCAAACATTTGAGAACACCACCCAAATCTCATGAGAACTTTGAGAAAACCTTTCTACCAAGGTCTGTACCAAGCAGGGTTTTTCCACTGTTGGGGGGCGCCTACCATCGGGCTGCCTGAGGGCATGGTAAACAGTCACTCCAAACGGCCTCAGGGAAGAGTGGTAGTACAGTCTGGGGTTAGTCTCCTTGAACTTGTTTGCCTTCAATACAGCCATCTTTGTCCAATCGGTGAAAAACAACTGTCCTTCAAACAAGCTTATTGAAAAGGGATGAGGAATGTTCGAGCCTCCATGAATTACTGTCATCCTGTTACCGAAGAGACACACCATACAGCTTTGATTAAAGGTGGAATTAGTTCACATAAATGCTTAAAAGCTAAAAAATTGCTAGTTACAACTACAGAATATATATAGTCAAGATACACTTTAAGATGCAGGTGTATTTCTGTCTATACTTGCTAGAAGGACTTCCATGTTGCCAAGAGCCTTGGCACTTATAGACCACTCCCATCCTAGCTAAATTTTTTGAGAAATTTTCCACCTGTTCTTCATTCTTTTAAGGTTGCCCCACATATAAAAGGGCTAAGATGTGAAACATAATTTTGAAATTCCTAGGGGAAAGAGTGTAACAAGGGATGGGAAATCTGGTAGAAGATGCCTTCAACACTCACTCCACTCACAACACTGCACCACTGACCATTTCTCAGCCACCAGGGAACAAGACAGCAAGTTGGAAAATTCGACACATGGCAAACACAGACCTATTTCTGATGTCACTCTAGAGAGCAGAAAAAGCAGAGCTACCACTGACATGCCTTTGCCTGATTAAACTGTCAGCTAATCACGTGATAGTAGAGACAGAGTGCCCAGAACTGCTTAAATGGAAGACAACAGAGGTAAGAAGTGCCAGACAAGGGGAAGAAATCAACATTGCTGCCATGACTACATCTACAGAAACAGTCATTCACTGAGGCCACATAAAGTGAGGTGGAGGATGGTTCATCAAAGAGAAAAAAGTTAGTCAATTTCTCAATTGTATGATTCATATGATTATTTTTGTCATTAATTCATATTCTCATCTTGGGAACCAGTTTCGGTAGTAAGAAGTCATAGCCTTAATACACAATCTCTTCATTTAAACAAATAGAGATTGTGGCAAACTGTGATACCATTCTTACAAATAGAGATAAAGGAGAAACAAAAGTATCATGGTCTTTTTATTGAGAAAATAAGATCAAGTCCTTCAGAAAAATCAAATTGACACAAGTAATTTTTCTTGGTCAAAAGTTAAAGGCTGTTTTAACCAGTTTTTGAAAACACCAAAAGAAGAGGATGTAAAGTAGTTAACAAATTACTCTATGGTCAACTCTAGTATGACTAAGAAGATGAAGGAAAAAAGTATGCCATAGTCTGCATTCAAATGTTGTTTAAATGCCTTTGAAGTATATCAGGTAAAAAGTCAGAATTTCTCTTTAAGGTTTGAAAAATATATAAGAGCAGTATAAAATCCAGTTAATTCCCACCAGATAACGTTAAACCTATTTACTAGGGGGAAAATAGAAAACTAAACTATCAAATGATCTTTGGAAACAAACCCTAAGGGACCCAGAAAAATGAACTCAGGAGTTAATGAAAATAATGTGCTTCATCTGGGAGTGAAGGAGGGTTTGGAGAAGAGAAATCAAATTTGAGTGTTAACATGGAACAAGTTAAAACTCAGAGCAGGTCACATCATGCAAATATCAACACAAAGATCATTCAGGTTATGTCAACCAACAAAGCAGTCTTTTAATTCTAGTTCTTCAGTATCCCTCTCCATAAATTTTATGTACTTCTCCCAAACTTATAAAGATGTATTTAAAAAAAAAAAAAAAAAAACTTCTTACCTTTTAAGTCCATCGTAAGTTACAGTCTCAATGTAATCAAATCGGGAGTCAACCCAGTAAACACGCTTTGATACCAAATCCAGGGTTATCCCACCAGGCCATCCCAGCTTTGTTGTTACCAAGTCTTTACGGTTGGAGCCATCCATGTAAGCTCTTTCTATCCTCGGTACCCCAAAAACGTTTTGCCAATCTGAGAAAAATAAATAACTAAAAAAGAAAAAAGATGAGAGAATCAGCTATTTTACAAGTTTACTTAGTAAATATCTTTTGAGATTGTGTGTTTGGATCAATGGAAATCTCTTCTAGCTGATAAAAGAACCATGGAGGTTTAAAACAACAGAGAAATTTTAAAGCATTAAAAATCAGAGATGGTAAGGACCAATTTTGGGGGGGGGGGAGGGTGTTGAAAACTCCAAATAGCAACTATGAAAATGCACAATTCACAGGCAAAAAAAAAAAAAAAAAAGCTTATCTACCTTCTAACCTTCTTAATGTTTCTCCCCTGTTCCCTGACTCCATCTTTCACTTCTCTATTTACAGCCAGCAAAACTGCTACCAAGAAAAAAAAATCTATCAAGCCATTTCCCTCCTTAAGTCCTCATTCTAAGGCACAGTCTAGACATCATATACGTCATTTTCAAGGAAGGACAGATCATGAAATAGAAATGAATAATAACCAGCACTTAAGCAGCCTCAAGTTCATCCAACACTTCTAAGACCCAACTGTGAAAATCTAGGCAAAAGCTAGTCTCTACATAACTGGTCTCAAATGTGAGGATCGGGAAAATCTTAATTTATACCTGGAGAAAACACTAACATCTCAACACTTGTCTCTAACAGGAAATCACTAAAAGGGATAGGTCCGGTAGGGATAAGAGTAAAGTATTCAGATTGTTAGCTTAGAAATTCCATTAGGGATTGTAGATAGAGAAGGAACTTTAGGGAGGCTTTGGGAGACCACAGTAAGTTAATGAGCACTCAAGAAGGTAATGGAAAAATCATCAAACAATGTGGGTTTGCTTGACTTATAAAGCAGAGCAAGTGGCATAGTATCAAAGCCAGACTGGTGTGCATAACAACAAAACCAAGCTAACTTGCTTACCAACAAAACCATGCAACAGAAGCATGAGACATGCCCCAAAACAAAAAAACAATCATGGAAAATAAGGCCTACAACCTGCCCAGTGATGTCAACAAGTTAATGACCTAGGGGAATGTTCTTTGCATGCACAAAAATACTAATTTAGGGAAAGGTGCTATTTCAAAGTGAAAGACACTAGTACTGAGATCTGAATTTTGCCATAGTGCCATGATGATCCTAGATGCACCTCAAAAACTCTCCCACCCAACAAATAGGAGGAATTAACGACCAAAGACTCAAAGAATGAAAAAGAAGGTGGTCTTATCCACCTCCCCTCTCTTCCTTTAATTATAAAAATGTAACCCACTAAATATTCAGGGCAGTGCAACACTAACATCCTATGCTAATAAATCACTTATCTATCACTTTGCCTCTTGCTAAATCCTTTCTGAACTGAAGCATAAAGAACTGGGGCTCTTCAGAGCCCTCCAAAACACCACCTAGTGGTTTTAGATCTATCCCCTGCTTAAAACAACTTCACAACTTAAGAGTGATCACATTAACAATGATTTAGTTGTGACAGTACTATTAGAGTGAGTCAGAAAAAAGAATTCAATCTCAGCCAGGACAACATGGCAAACACTAAGCATAAAATTCATACCCCAATAACATTACATATTTATAGGACATTAGTAGGTATATTTGCACTGCACATCCTCAAATCGGATTATATTTAGCTAACTCCTTTAAAGGTGCTATGAAAAGAGATATGAAATAAACAAAGATTCTACAGTACAGAGCATAAAGAATCCTAAACTATGCCAATGGATGTTTTATCTAAAGGGGGAGAAATGAAACTCAAAAAATGCTGAAATCAGTATGTTTGCAAATAACTTACCCAACAGTCGGGTCCACAGCAATTCCTCTAGGATGTCCCAAATGTTCACTTATAAGGGTAATCCGATGGCTTCCATCCAAATTTGCCACATCTATGCAGTTGACTCTGGTCTCCACAATATAAAGTTTATCATTTACCCAGTCCACAGCCAGATTCTCTGGGTCTTCGATAGAAACACCGAGAACTTCTCTGGTACGTGAACCAGAGATGTCAACTGAAAAAACCTGCAAGAAAAACCAAAATTATTAAATCTCTTAAGCATAACTAGTTGGGAGAGTTTTCCAGGGACTTATCTTTGGTGTAGAAATCAGTCATTTAAACTAAAAAAAAAATTCACTAGAGACTTTTTATTTTACATCATGGGTTACTGGGAGGTGGTGGGGCATTTCTTTAAAAGCATGTGAGGCATATATAAAAAGTTGAGTTTAAAAAAAAAAAAAAAAAGCCTGCATCTCTAATTCTTAGGTGGTTAGTGAAAGTTTAATTCAATGCGGATTTTTGGTGGCACAGGTGGAAGTAGTTTGTTTTGATTTCTAGCTATTATTAAATCAATACCTACTAGTAATCCAAAGTCTCAATTTTTGGAAAATTTATGGAATTTATCCGTTAATTGAATTAAAATTTTATTAATGGTACAAGGAAATGTAAGAAGAAATAAAATATCATAACTCTTTAAGAGTCTCTAAAATTTATGTTTAAAAAATCTCTGTTGCATTACTCAAAGTTGAAATCAGATCCATCACATTTTCCAAATAAGAGAGCATAATGAAATTTTGGCTGTTAAACAAAATACTGTCAATATTTGTTACCCAATGCTCAATTACAGTTCCATTTAGAAGATGCAGGTAAAATCTGATTTTTATCATCCAGGAAAGCAGAATACTTTTTACATTTTAAATGATCAAGTTTCAAAAATTACTACCAAATATCTATCCAGTTTTGAAAGAATGTCTACTATTTCTTTTAATTAGGCTTTTGGACTCCATTTCGAATAAAATTAAAAGTTGCTCAAGGCTAATCCATATAATAGACTGCTTTGTTCAACAGGTCACATGTAATACTATAGCAGTAAAAGGTGCTGATTAACATAAAATATCTCAAGGGCCTTTTTTGTTAGAAAACAAAGGAACTTCCCTCCCTACTCCTCCCAAAATGAAAAACTATCAACACTTTGTGCTTGGAGTTCTATCAGGTCCCAAGCTATACTCCAGAAATTTCTATTTACCTTATTTTGCACAATGTCAGTCCAAAAGACTCTGCGTTGCCGATAGTGAAAATCCACACCCACAGCCAATCCACGATTTTGAGACTGTGCCAGAATCTGAAAGTTGTTTCCATGAATGTTACCCTTTAGCAAATCCCGACCATTGGAGAAGATCACAAAGGCCTCACCAACTAAATGTGGAGAAGGAAGGCATTGTCAGTCCTTCAAGTGAACAGAGATGATGAAGCAACTTACAACTATGTTTTCTTATTTGGTTTTAAATATTCAGAAAATACATATCAGAATGTGTATGTAGAGATACATATCATTACAGATGGGCAAATCAGGCACAAAGGTTTAATGAAATGTCCAAAATCACAGTAAGTTAGGAACAGAGTCTGTCAAGAACTCAAGTGTCCTAAATGCTGGTTCAATGACACTGAGGTATCAGAGAAACTTTGATGATATGGGCACCTTTCCCCAGGTGCAACTTTAGATTGTCTAAAACACAAAATACATTTTAAAGATTAATGGGAAACCACCCAATGTGAAAAACACGGCAATGGTGGATCCAAACCTGCTACACCCATATACTTACAAGAATGCAAAATGAATACAGTTATTCATTGAAGTCTGGTTTGCTATATCAAAGGATAAGAAATAACATAAAAGCCCATCACTAAAGGACTAGTTAGATAAATTATATACATCCAAAACACAGATTCTGCCACTATTAAAAAACACTGTAGACCTGAAACACTGGAAACCAACTATACTTCAAATAAAAATAAAACAAAATTAAAATAGAGTTCTCTATGTTGATATGGTAAGCCCTTAAAAATATAGTATGCAACATTAGCAAAATGAAGAACTGTATGTATAGTTTACTACCATATATGTAAAAATAGAGTTAAATGTCTATATTTGCATACTCTTATTTATGCATTTAATAATCTCTAGAATTAAACAGTGATTACCCATAGAAGAGGAGAAGTGGGCAGAATGGGCAGAATGGAATGGGTATAGGGGGTGGGGAGGTGGTCATATAACTTCTCAATAACGTGAAATTTTTGAAAATACGAGTATGTACCTGTTCAAAAATAAATGTTAAAAATCAGTTGAAACTAAAGTTAGTCCACAACATATCAGGTATTTTCTACACAAAAACAACTAGAAAACAGATGGGCAAATCAGTTTCAGAAAGACACTAAAGGCGGTTTAAATAGGTGTGGGAAAAAAATAATAATAATTGGGAAAAGAGAGTGAAGTCAAGATCTCATTACCCAGAAATTCATAGTGACAAAAATTTTCATGACTTTTCTATACCACAGTGCTCTTATAATGAGGGCATTTTCACAAGCTGTAATCCAAATTTAGCAGGTGCATTTTGAACCACCTCTAAAAAAATTTTGCATAAATAGTGCCTATTAATATTTGTCAGCTTGTGGTAGGTACCTTAATTAAAAATAGGTCAAATGTACTCATAAAATTTATGTGGTAGATGATACACTATTTCAGGCCCAAAGTGAACAAGCAATCAATAAAATTAAAAAAACCCAACAACTATTAATCCACAAGTTGGTCCCTAACAGCATGAAATTATTGACCCATTCTTCCAACAGCAGGTGCCACATCTGATTTGTGGTAATCAAACCCGCCATCTGCCTTAATGCTGATATTTCTTTTGACTTCTGCTATGCAAAGAGGGTGGAAGTTTAGTGTTCAGAAACACGAGTGTCTTTAATTTACTTACAAGAAGAATTAGCTCTGCAGTGCTGCTGGTGCTCCAGGACATACCCCTCTACACAGTCACACCGGTGATGGCCAATTCGGTCTTCACATATCTGATCACAAACTCCCCATATCTGGCAATCATCAAAATCTGCCACATAGGAAATAACTAGTTATAATAGCATTTAACAACATGTCTTGAGCACTTTCTGAAAAAAGTTTTAGACAAGCTATACAGGAATCTGGTGATGCAACTGCCTAAGAAAGTACCCCTTAGGGAGGCAGGGCATAGGCATTGTCACACTAAGGAAAACCTAAGGTTCTTTAAAATCTACATAAAGGATAACATTGCAGGTGATGCACAACACTGCCTGGACTCATTGCCTTAGCATTTCATTTATTAATGATGGTTTACAAAATACCTGAATTTTGGTATAAATGCATCCTTTTTAAATTGTGCTTTCCAATCTGGTAGACACTAGCTCTCTGCAGCTTCTCAAAGTCATATTTAGATTAACTAAAGTGAAATAAACTTAATAATGCAATTTCTCAGTCACACTTGCCACATTTCAAATGCTGACAGCCACATGTGACTGGCAGTTACTGTACTGGCATTTCCGTCACTGCAGAAAGAACTGCCTTATATCCAACTGCTCAATGAGACACAAATAAAGTATGCAATAAAGTATCTGGAAAGGTCTGTTTATCCTTTTCTCTGATGTCAAAAGTCATCACCAAAATTAAAATCATTTTTAAGTCATGAAAAATACATTCTCTTCTGCTTACTCATTAGCATTATTCATTCATTTAATATGTACTTGTTGAAAATCCATTACACAATAGAGCTCTGTTCAATGGCCAAGTAGTCCCAGTTCTATCAAATAGTAAAAAGACTTTCAATATAATTGACACATAAACAATACAACATGGGGGGAGGGAAGAAAAACACACATGTCTTTCTTTAAGATTATAAAGCGTAAAGGGCAAGAAATTGTCCTATCCTTGGTTAACTGCTGCCAAATATTTCATTTGACCCTCGAAGTTCACATCCACTCTTCACCTTCTTTCGCCCTGCTCTCTTTCTTTGAAGAATGATGTCCACAGTCTAAATCAACAGGCTCCTATTCCCTAGGGCTTCAGAAAATTCTCAAGTAAATTATAATTCCTGAGACTTACAGGTCTAGGTTTCTCTAGAATTTCTAGAATCTGATAACATTTGCAAAGCTGTGAGTTGAATTCTACCACACCTGCTGCATGCCCCACCATCCTGTGACTCCCCAACAAGAAAGACCAAGAAGGAATTTCCTGGTGGTCCAGTGGTTAAGAATCTGCCTTCCAATGCAAGGGACATGGGTTTGATCCCTGGTGGGGGAACTAAGATCCCACAGCTACTAAGCCCTTGCCCTCTAGAGCCCAGGCTCCACAACTAGAGAAGCCCCCAAGTGCCATTAACTAGAGAGAAAGCCCACATGCCACAACAAAGACCCAGCACAGTCAAAATCTTAAAAATAAAAAAATTTTAATTAAAAAAAAGAAAGATCAAGAAAGCCCTGGGATCAAGATAATGGTTCCCATTTTCCCTCCAGATCAAGTATAACAACACAGACCAGCACATCTTTCATCCCCAGGACTGTGACAAGAAAAAATTAATCCAATTTGGACAGGACAAGGTAAAAGGACATGTGGGTATAGACAAAAAGCCAACATTTGACCTATTTCTTCTGTGCCCTCACATCATTTCTGAGAAAACACCACGTGAGGCTTTGCTTCAGTGGGAATGTACAGGACATTCGCCCTCAAACTCCCAGGGTATCATGACCTCATTTTGAGTGCAAGACACTATGACTATGTCTAAGGATCTGGAGTCACCCTGGAAACAGGAGTTCTCATGTCAAAAAGAGGGTGGAAAAGTCATAACTGGGAATTCTTGGGTGCAAATGCCCTTCCTACAGTCTGGGTTACAAGTACTTTACAGGTTTAAATGAGTAAATAAACACTGTCACTTTTAATGACTGAGGAAGATTCTGTTCATCATTACAAAGAAGAATGAAGGCCAATTAAAATCCATTGTCAGCCAAAAGAAAGACAAGAAAAATGAAAGGGAGACCTGAGAATTTTAAAGAGAGTAGAAAAGGTAATGGAAACTACAAAACACTAAAATGCTGCTTTAAAATCCTCCTTCCCAGCCCAAGTCACCTTGATTTACTTTCCTTTTTACTCTTTGTCCCCTCTTACCAACAAATACTGCTTTGAGAGTAATTTAAAAAAAAATCCTGCTGGGACACCCTATGATCCATCTGGCTGTGTGCAATCCCACCATGCTGAATGACCTTCCTGCCCTAAGGCTGCACCACGATGTCATTCCCTCAACAAACAGCATGTCCTTGTCAATCAGAAACAATAGTCCAGTAAATTGCTCTGGTGGCTTGCCTCAGAGTCTCCACAGCTAGGTCAAGACTACCAGGAACAGAAGAATGGTAGAAGGAAAGATTTCATGTCATGATTATTCCATTTTATTCTTAACAATCACTGTGGCATCCCCTGGGGAGCCATGGCTAAGCTGATAGATGTTGCATAGGTTTCCAACACCTGAAGCTTCTGTGGTAAGTCAGGCATGCAGAGGAGTACAGGCATACAGAGAGTGTTTGTTCAACTGAAATGCTTGAAAGAGCAAACCTAAACAATTCTCTAAAAGCTCAGCTGAAATGAGTGTAACTGGTTTCATAATGTCATGTATTTCATAATGTCATTTCTTTACCAAGAAAGCAAAATATAGTCTTCTTGAAAAGAAATGTGAAATAAATATTAACCCAGCTTCAAAACTCAGGAGGCAAAGGTACATTCTTAAAGGACAAGAAAGGTCACAGAGAAAGTCTCTGCAGGTAGCAGAGGGCCTCACATTCACAAAAACTCAAAATTGCAGACTTTTGAGCTTGTATCCAAAAGAGGTCATCTGTACTAAAGTCCTAGGTACATCATAAAGGGACTGAAAGATGTTTGTGGACCTTAGAATTAGTGCCCAAGTATCGGACTACTTCCAGTAGTAGTAGAACCAAGTGTTCTATGAATTCTGAAATGATCCTGTGTGCAGCATAATACTGCAAAATTGTGTTACACTCATTAATAGATTTAAATGTAAAAATCTTGTTACAAAAGTTTTTCATTTCTTAAGGGCTGCAAAAAATTGAAGCAGCCCGGACCTCTCTCTGACCTACAACTCAAACCTCATCATGGGCTTAAGTATTAGAAAAGATGTTGGAAAACATGTTGGAAAATGTGGCTCTAGAATGGGGGGTGGGGGTGGAGAGACTAAAGAATAGGTTGCAAGGTATCACAAGAATGAACCAGGGATTCTTAAAGAGCAAATCCCTTTTCATGAAAACATTTCATGGCCTATGGAGTTCCAACTACAAGGCGGCCTAGCCCAAATTTCTCTTTAGGATTGAGAGGAAAAAGAGAGAAAAACAAATGTAACACTGAGAATGTGGCTTCAGGCATCTCTACTGGAATTCCTTTTCTAGTAAGAGAAAGGGGAAAGGCCTAGAGAACTAAGGCTGGAAATCAGATTGGCAGCTGGGTGGCAGTAAAGGGGAAGCGTGGCCTGACATTTGGCAGACAGTCTGAGCGGTCTTACACTTACAGAAGAGAGCATAAGCAGGGCTTCCGTGTCAGAAACTCAGGAAATAGACTTTCTCCAGAGTTTGTAAACCAGAGTGTTTCTTTTGTGCTTGTTTATTTTATTTATTCATTTATTCATTTTTGCCCACACCACATGCCTTGTGGGATCTTAGTTCCCTGACCAGGGAACCCCGGCCCTTGGCAGTGCAAAAGCTCGGAGTCCTAAGTGCTATATAAATAGCTGCCTGCACACAGAAGGTTCAAGTTTTGCTTTTTGGAACTTTCTGCCCCCCACTCCCCTTCTTTTTTTGATCCCTAGTTGACCGAATTGGAGATTGAAGAATTCACAGATAGGGAGGTCCAACTGTATTTAACAAGTATGGCTATATAATTCTGCTTCCAAATATATAAAACAGCAATATACAATATAGGAAAAGAACAACCTCCATCATTAGGAACTGGACAGATATACACATAGCTAATTTACTCACTCATCATACAACCACTCTTTTGCCATGGGCACCTCACAAAAGCTTCTCAGAGTTAAAACTTCATATTGCCCAGGTTTTCAGTGAAGACTGTATTGCTCTTTGTTAACAGATTCTCCTCTCCACAAATACAAACTCCTTGATGTTAAAGGGAGTGTCCCCAGTGCCATAAGTACTGTGATGAAAGTCTGTCACTTACCGACGCAGTTATTGGTTCTATTTTTGTTGACAATAAAACCTGAGGGGCAGTAACACATCCCTCCGCCTGGTGACTTGTGGCATTGGTACTCACATCCCAAGGACGGACACAGATTAACATCTAAACAGAGAAAAAGACTTTGTGAAATGAAAGGTGATCTCCGGACAAGGATGATTTATAAGAACTTTCCAAAGTAAAAGCTCAGTAAGTATGCAGTAACACAGAAAATTGGTCACTATTCAAGCCTGCAGTATGATGCAATAAAAACTCAGCACATTATAAAATTCATTATAACTAAGTGCAAGCACAAGTCATCAGTAGTGCTGTTCATGAAAAAATATCTGGTCAAAAGTCTATCTTTGTGTCTAGAAAGATATTAGGATATCTAATAGAAAGATATCTATCTAGATATCTATTTCTTCTATCTAGAAAGAATAGAAGGATATTCCCAAGAATTCCCAAGCCACTGAACACTAAACACTAAATTTTTAACTTAATAATCCAAGCTAGCTTCAACTAATTTTTGTTTTCTAACTTTTGCACTAGGACTATTTTAAAGGGCTCCCCAGTGAAATGGGGGGAAAAAGAAGCCTCTTTTTTTCATGGAAAAGAAATCACCAAAACTTTAGGGTTACAGTTCACGGTCACTGCTAGGCAACTATAAGATAATTCAGAGAGAAATCAAGGCCATGAATTGCACTTTCCTACAGGACAGCCAACTGTCCACAGAAGTGATGGCTTATAGTGGGGAAATATTCTACAGCCATGGAGTGGAGGTGGTGGGGTGGGTAACTCCAAGTTTAGATCCCTGAAACCAGAAGTTTGTGAGTAAAGCCAGCAACACTTTTCCCACAGGTATAATCCAGGGAATAAAATCTCCAGAATGCTTTTAGAGTCATCACAATTACCATTAAAACCATTCTTCCTGGGAAGGAGATGCGGGGGGAGGGGGAGAAAGAGTCACAAATATTTATAAACTCCTGCCATGAAGAAATGGAGTCTGTTTCTTCAGTCCATTAAATCTGGGATCAGTGTGGCTTCTTTTGGCCAATAGAACACTTAGGAAACATCACATAAGCAGAGGCTGAGAAGAGCTTGTTCACTGGGCTTGGCCCTTTCCACCACCAGGCAAACACGCCTGGTCTAGTCATGCTTTTGCTGGAGCATCCTGAGATGTGAGTGAGCTGGTTCAGGCCAAAAGAATAATGTAGCCAACCCACAGGACTGTGAGAAATAACAAATATTTGTTGGTTAGAGCTACTAAGTCCTGGAATTGTTCATTCTGCAAACATCAACTGATACTCTCTGTATGTGGCAATGTGTTATAGAAAAACAGAGACACCATTACCTGAAAGATGTCCAGATAAATTTCCATACTCACCACACTGTTGTCCTGCAGTGATATTGCTTTCATCTTCTCCTCCTGGACAATCTAAAGTCCCATCACAAACTTTAGAAATTGGGATGCATTTTCCAGACTTTGGACAGGCCCATTCATTTGGGTAACATTCAAAGGTACGATTACTTTTGCTTTCTGTGGGTGAAAAAGAGAGTTACTATAGGCCATATGAGAGGCAGAGCCAGCCATTTTTCAATACACGGTTAAGAGGGGATAGAGATCAGGTAAACAAGAAACCTACAATAGACCGATATTTCACAATAAACAAGTAGTTTCTAACGCTACAACTGACCTTCTATTGAGATTCTAAAGAATGGTAAATGTCATTATTTAGGTTCCAGTGTTTCTAGGGGAGGAAACTACCAGCCAAATTATAAGAGTAAGAAGCAGAAATGGGCCTACATTATCAACAAACTAGATGAATAACCTGTAGGAGAACATTTAGTTATTAAATTATGAACAATAGAACTAGCACTATCAAGGCAATGTCAGGATTCCTGAGTGTGTGTGTGTGTGTGTGTGTATGATTTTTGGTTGGTTGTTTGGTTTTGTTTCTTTAGTGAATTGTCAACAGTATAAGAAAGATTATAATCCAGAAGTTGGAACACAACTTCTTGGAATACTGAAGCATGAAACCAATGGATGCTCCCAACCAAAACAAGCAACATTATTAATATACCCAGGCTAGAATCATAAAGGTAACTTTCTTTATGTGTGGGTGTTAGCAGTTTCCAAGCTGTTGGAGGTACTGCTGATAACTGCCCAGTGAAGGGGATGAATGTCACTGACAATTTCTTTCTCACTTCTCCCGATAGTGGCCTCTCCTATATCTACCAACCTTCAGCTCAGTCGTTCTTCATGGTTGTAAGGTCTTAAGACAAATCACATTTTCCCATATTTTCCCACCTTCCCCAGCCTACTTCTTTTATATAGATAAATCTAATTAAGATAAAAGTCTTAAAAGGAAAACCTCAGATAGGGCTATAAAGGGGAGAGACTGTCCTATCTCCTTGGCCTTACTGTTAGGAAAGGATTATAATTTATGCTACATTTGAATTCTGTGTCTTTTTAGAAAAAGCTAGGGGAACCACTCTTCCTCACCCAAGATTCCCTGTCAGTCCAGCCCATCTGGAAACTTGCATGTCACACAGATAATTTCTAACAAGGAAAGTAAGAAAAGCAAGTCCTGGAAAACACTTGCTTGGAAATTGGAAAATACTTTCCAATCAGAAGCTCTTCCCCTCCTTACCGCATCCATCTTCATCAGCGTTATCTACACAGTCACCTTCTCCATCACAAACCCAGCCCTGCGCAATGCAGATGCCGTTAGGGCAAGTGAATTCGTTGCCTTTGCAGGTCTGATAAGAACCTGGAAGAAAATAAAATGACAGCTACACTCCAAAGATATAAACCTTTGGAAAGAAATCAAAGTGCTCTCCCTGCCACCTAAACTGAGCTCCAAGAAACTGAAATTTCTACGCCCATTTAGTCCCTTAACTATCTTGACAAAAATGAACAAAAAAAAAGAAAGAGAAGAAGAGAGAAGGGGGAGAAGCAAACAGTAGCTTTGCGTTCAGGACGTGAAAACCAAGTGCATCAAGATGAAAAATAAGATAGCTATAAGTGGACACAGAGCAAAGAATACAGACTGACAAAGATGCTACAGAAATGCCAATGGCCAACATTCTCTCACTTGACCACAAGCACGGTAATTGCTCTCTAGGACTCAATGATTCTGAGTAACTCATTCCATGATATTACATTCCTCTCAATTTAGCACTGAAATAAGCCCAGGTGCCAGAAAGGAAATCCAGTAATACAATATACCCTGTATCTTTGTGGTCTGAGAAAAGAAGGCAAACTGTCCATGAGCAACCCTTCACCTCTACACAGATTTTTGGAAGGTAAAGAAGTCTAAGTTTAGCAACACTACTGAGGCTCATGCCATGGGCCCTGAATGATATTCTGGCTTCCTCTGCCATCAGACACATCTTTTATTTGAAAAGAATAATACGTCGGTGGGGGCGGGGCGGGGGGGGACGACACAAAGACAAGAGCATTCCTAACAGCATGACCCAAAATAAGGAAGTCACCGTACTGCAAGAAAGTTCATCACTGCCATCTTCACAGTCAATTTCATGGTCGCAGACGTAGGTTCTAGGAATGCACTGCCCACTGCCACACTGAAACTCATTGCGCGCGCATCGGCGAGCTGGGACACAAGGTTAAAAGGGGAAAGAAAAGAGAATTTCAATTTCACTGTAGCCACTTAATTTCATAGGAAGAGTCTATCTCAAGTTTCAAAAGATTCTTACCACGCAGCAGTGTGCTGGTAAATGTTTAATAACCAGTTCTCCAGGAACATAAAAGTCCTCACTTACTGTACCTGCCGATTTCCATAGTGTAAAATACTCCACCATGACTGACTTCAAGCCACCAACATGAACTCACTGAACACAAACTTGAGAAGAAAAGTGCATAACTGGCCAGTAAACCAGCTCCAGCATATTACTTACTGCAATTGAGTTCATCAGAGGCATCTCTGCAATCAACCTGCCCATTACACCTCTGACTGGTGTTATAGCAGGCTCCGTTGGCACAAGTTAGCTGCTCACATACTGGGTATCCTGAAAGAATGGAAATAGCACACAAATCTTAAAGGACGATGTTGCTTAGCAATCGCTTCTTGAATAACTACTATATCCTAGACACTAACTGCTGAACATATATTGGTAAACAAAAGAGACATTCTTTGGATAACCTAAGAATGACACAAACAGCAAATTACAAACTGGACTATGTGCTTAAGGTGCTAAGTACAGAGTGCTTTGAGAGGGCATAGTAGGGGGAATGGAAGCCCAGGGAATTGGGCTTTAAAGTGACTTGTGCCCTCCAAGCCGAAGAATGAGAAGAAATTTTAACTTGTCAAAATGGAATCTTCTTTTACATAATATAAATAACACCCCAGGAAAGTAATGTACCATCACACATGGTTCGGGAGATGAAGGGCTGGTTCTTTGGCTGGAAGGTCAAAGAAAGAAAACAGGCCAAGAAGCCAGGAAACATGGGACCTGGGGTGCCACTCCGTACCTATTTACTCTGACTTGAATTATTCATCTTTTCTGTGTCACCATTTCCTCATCCACACATACAGGAACCTCCAAAAGACAATGTCTAGTAAAGCACTCTGAAAAGCATAGTGTGCTCTACAAAAGCACGGTATGTGCTACAAGCCCACATCATTGTTACCATATTATGTACTGACGATCACTTCACTGCTGTTAGCCAAATGCTTTTTAACCCTGGTTTTCTAGATCTCAGTGGAAAAATCAGGATGTTCCCTTGAAGGAAAAAGGTACTATCAGCCCCTCCCTTGTGCTTCCCCAGACTTGGAACATATCTCATGACCCCCTCACCGTAGGCTCCATTCTATTCGCTGATTATCTGTTTCCCGCATGACATTATGAAATCCTCTGAGATCAAGGATCCTGTCTTACTCAAATCCCCATCATTCAGTACAGAGACGAGGTCATTTACCCACTGCGCTCAAGAAATGCTTGGGAGTGCCAGAGTTATCACAGCTGAACGTTCTAGGTTGAAAAGTTTTTTTAAAATAGTATGAACTTCTGCCCTTTATGGTCTTTTAAGAGTCTCCCTCTCACAAGTATGATATCTTTATTGGTCTATTTTTTGTTTCATTAAAGATTGTTTTCATAGTGATTCTCAGATTCTAATTTCTTTTTCAGTAAGAAAAGGGTATATCTCCAAGATCAGACGGCAGTCCCATTTCATGACGTTCCACAGTGAAAGAGTAAGCACAAATATTCTCATTTCCAGAAGCTCAAAACTAGCCTATTAAGTGTCTATAAATACTTTAATTGCCAAGCTGCACACAATCAACTGTATACTAAAATGGGAGGCATTTAACAACAGATAAAATTTAATTTTTTCACAAATTTTATTTTTTAATCATCCAAGAACCAGTTAATGTTTAGGGTTATTGCTGTCTTTTCATCATAGGGATGGCACACATCCCAAATGCATCTTCAAAGCTCAGTTTATTCATTCTCCCTTCAAGAGATGCCTAGAAGCCAGCTGAGTCCAGCAAGTGATTCCTTTTCCCCTTGCACTGGATAGCAGTGTGCCATCTAGGCTATTCAGAGAGGGGCAAGCAGGAAGGAAATCTTAGAAAACCCAACCTCTTTACAATAAAGGAGATACCTATCAGGAAGAAATTTTACGTGGGCATGGACTGTGATTCTTTCATTTAAGGTGATTATTGTAGACATGAAGGAACTGAGACCAATATGCTAGGCAGATCTCTTGTTCTCCCTGTCCTTTTTGAGGGCCATTCCCACACTGAAACCCAGTATCCACTAATATAACTAAAGCTTGCTGACACGGCACATTCACACCACAAACAACAAGGCCAGCTTGATGTCATCAAAGAGAGTATTGGTAGGGTTAGAGGTCAGTAGTTTGACACTTGGAATGAAGTATGAACAGCTTTCTTGTCTCTGACCAAGCTGATAATAAATCTGTCCATCAGCTGAGGATTTGCCCTGTACACCTTCTGGTCTCTTCTGCGCCTGACTAAACGTATGGTATGCCCATAGGAAGGACTGCACAGAGCCAAATCACAAGATACACAGAAGACTTGGAAAACTGCTTCTAAAAGCTTTTCCCTCTTTGAATACCCCACAAAGGGAAGAGGTCCAAGTTGTACGCTGAGCAAAGTAAGAAATGAGCAGATTCTATTTCCTTTAAAGATTTCTATAGCTAACAGTATTAATGAGTTTCAGTCTACCCCAGAAAACAGGAAGTCACAATACTTGGTGATAATGTATCTCTCTGAAGTCTAACTTTTTGGTTTATTTGCTTGGATGGAGAGTCCGAGTCTAACCCTGTAAACTTTTTCCCATGGGACAAATCCATCATGTAGCTGAAATGTCCTACAGGACTTCAAGTAAAGGGGAAGGATAGTAAGAGAGAAGATACTGTATAAGAATATCAGAGATTATCATCCTTGTAAGTTTTGTTTTAATGGAAAGATTGACAAGTACCTATTAACTAAGCCCCAGACTGCTAAAGTTAACCTGATACAAAAAATGCAAGAACATCATCTTCCATCTCCCTTCCTTCCTCCAATTTTCAAAATGATTCATGTCCAGGTTTGCTCCTCGAAACTGGGAGCTGCCTCCAAATATACATGTAGGATTGGTACTTGACGGTGTTTTAAATGTTTTCTCTGCTAATGATTTGGCTTGGAGCAAGAAATTTCCATGCTATAGCTTTGTTTGCATAATCAAGGAGGAAGAGGTGGTTTGAGAAACTCATAGACTTTCCCGAATGGAAATCATTCACAGCAGAGTAAGACACAGATATTACGCACTACACTTTATTATCTTCACAGGAAGGCTCTAAATACATTCTATGCTCAGAATTTGACAAAATAGCCAAGAACACAAACTGATTCTAAAGAAAGAGACGGTATCTTAAAGATATATTATGATGCTTAAGCCAAGATTAAAACGAAAACCAGAAGTAACTGATATAAGTCCTGAATAGACACCTGGGATTTTCCAAGGTCCTATAGTCATCCTTTATAAGTAACTTTGTTAGTTCAGTTCTGAGGCAGGATAATCCAGTCAGAGTAATGATTTGCCAGAAAAAGTTGACTGGTTTGACTACCAGCACTTAGTAAAAGTACTATCCACAAAGTTAAATAAGCAAAAACAATAATAATCATCAAAAACATGTGTTGAAAATGATGTTCCAGAAGCCTGTTCAGGTACTCAATACATATGAACTTATTTTGCTCTTGTAACATCCCAATGAGGTCATTACTACTATTATTCCCATTTCATAGATCTTATATCTGTGCCTCTCTGGGGTATAAGGAGGTTGAACAATTTGAAAAAAAGGCATATGACTGGTAAGCTGGAGAACTAGAATTCAAATTCAGTTAAACTGGCCCCACAATGCATATTCCTAACCACTATAACAGGTATTTCTAGTACTTACAGACTTCAGAGTAATAGGAAGAGGAAATTATGGGGAAAAGAATGAAATTGAATAAAAAGGAATAAACTTTAAAAAAAAATCATATGAAAAGAAAGAGAAGAAGCAACCCAAGAAAAAAGTTGTGTTTTTTTTTTCCATTCAGTTTCTCATTTCACTTTGGTAAGTCTGGAGAAGTGAGGTCAAATCTAAATTTCAGCAGATTATTTTATATTCTACTAAGGACTTCAATCTGATATAATCTAGGAATTCCAAGAAACGCTATGCTAAGAAACAGCTTTTCAAGAGTACCAGGACAAACAAGAGAGTCCATACCAAAAAAACAGACCACAGTGACTTCCCTGGTGGTCTAGTGGTTAAGACTTGGCCTTCCAATGTAGGGGGTGTGTGTTTGATCCCTGGTAGGGAGCTAAGATTTCTATGTCTCATGGCCAAAAAAACAAAACATAAAACAGAAGCAATATTGTAACAAATTCAATAAAGGCTTGAAAGATGCTCCACATCAGAGACTTTAGGGAAGAATGGACACATGTCTATGTATGACTGAGTCCCTTCACTCTCCACCTGAAACTATCACAACTCTAATATAAAATGAAAAGTTTAAAAAAAACACATCTATGTCAAAAAACAAAAACCGAAAACAGACCACAAAGTGGCAGAGGACCAGCCTACTTCCCTCCCTGGCCCACCTCCCGCCTCCTGTGTCAGTTAAATTCAGTCCCTGAAGTAACAGTCGTCAGGGACTAGGGAGTGCAAGCGGGCAACAGAGAAGCATTTCCTGCCTCTTTCCAAAAATAATTAGAAGCATCTTTCAATGAAAAGCATACATATAATAATATTTATAAAATGGAAATAGCAATTCAGTACCTTGGAAAGAGAAAGTATATATGATCTTCCTAAGGGCTACTAAAATTGGAGTAACATCAAATTTAGTATGAGCAGCTTTTCAGGAACCTGAAGCAAAAAAAGGGAAGACATTAACTTACCTAGTTTCTTTACCACCCTCCCTTTAAACTACTAGGTCCTAAGTCCTAAATCCCTACCTGGTCTCAGTTCGTGGTGAACTGATCTCAGACCTAAATTTTAAAAAGCATCCAAGAGGCCTGCTCCAAAGATTTTGGATCTGCAGTACCTTCTTCTCATACATACAGCTATCACCAAAATCTGCAGATGAGATAAAGACTGACAGAGTATGAATTTTTAAAATAATAAAAATCTCACATGAGCCCTGGTGTTTGAATATCTGAGAAACAGAATGGAAAATTGTGCCTCAAATTGTTCCAAGGAATAATGCAACATATATTTATTGAAATCCATCTTTCTAGACACCATGATAAGAATTGGATAAAGAGGTTATAAGTGAAATTATAAGTAGCACAGCTTTTTAAAAATATTTCATGGTGGCTCAGATGATAAAGAATCTGCCTGAGATGCAGGAGACCCATCTCCTGGGTTGGGAAGATCTCCTGGAGAAGGGAATGGCTACCCACTCCAGTATTCTTGCCTAGAGAATTCCATGAACAGAAGAGTGTAGTGGGCTACAGTCCATGGGGTTGCAAAGAGTCGGACACAACTGAGCGACTACGTACACATGCTAAGTACTAGAGAGAAAGTGATGAACTTCATAAAATCTTTGCTCTCATAGAACATTTTTTATTTATTTAGGAGAGTAGGAGGACAGATATTAACATAAATGAGAAAGAGTGACAGTGAGGAGTAGCTCTCTTTGATAAGGTGATGTTCAAACAAGAACCATTGGGTTTAGCAAAACGGAGGTCATTGGTGACATTTTCAAGAATGTTTTTGTATACCTATGTACATATGTATATCTATGGCTGATTCATGTTGAGGTTTGACAGAAAACAACAAAATTCTGTAAAGCGATTATCCTTCGATTAAAGAATAAAAAACAAATTTTTTAAAAAAAGACTGTTTTGGGGAGGATGGGGGTGGACAAGTGAGTTCAAGGAAGAAAGAGGAAATGGAGACAGTTATTAAAGGCAACTCTATGTAACAGCTGAGACAGATCTTAACATCTTTTAAGAGATGAGAGATATTTATAATGTGCTTGCAAGACGAAGACTAAATAGGAGACTTTTCTCTTTCCTCAAGAAATCAGGGTTCTGAATCCTATCTCAAACTGTGAGAATCTTAAAAAAAAAAAAAAAAAGTACATCTATGATGGGTAAGATAGGCTCAGTCTCTCTGCTTCTTCCTTCTCGCCTTCAGTAGAGAGAACAGTAAAAGTAAGGCTGAATTTGATGAACATGTCTGTCACCAGGCATCACTGTTCACAGAATGACTTATCTCTCTGCTTCACTACCCACCCCCAACTATGCCCCCAGTTGGAGTTTCAGCAGTTAGACATATACAAAGTGAGGTGTGTGTTCAGTTGCTCAGTCATGTCCAACTCTTTGTGACCCCATGGACTGTAACCCACCAGGGTCCTCAGCCTATGGAATTTTCCAGAACACTGGAGTGGGCTGCCATTTCCTACACCTGGGATCTTCCCCACCCAGGGACTAAACCACATTTCTTGTGTCTCCTGTATTGTCAGCTGGATTCTCTACCACTGAGCCACCTGGGAAGCCCAAAGTATACAAAATTCTAAAGAACAGAATGTCAATGGAAATAAAACGTCAGAGACAAAGCCACCCCAGTGGCAGGCAGACCAAACACTGCTGATTACCAGCAAGAAAGCCTTCATTGTAACAGGGATTTGACCCTTTCTTTGGCATTCCTAAGTAATAAAAGAGAAGGCTGCAAACCAATAATAATTAGCAGTAGTTTTACTCACACCAAAAACATGCGAATATGGCACTTGATAAAAATGAAATAATCTGTTTACTTCACTAGAAAAAATTATACTATTTTTGAACAACCAGAAGTCAGTGCATGACCCATGATTGAATGACCCACAATTGCTGCACTGTTCTGATGCTTATCTTGGACTCTGAGTGAGTGGGTTTCCCTTGATGCTAATCTCATTAAAAGCAACATAGATGGCAGTTTCGAATCTCTGTTCCTTAAAAAATAATAATTAATAAGCTGTTTAATAGAAAGTGCCACTTTACAGGTGGCCAGCATGAAGAGCAAAATAACTTAGGGAAAATGAACTTTCCTATTTCACAGCTATACACAAACGTGAGTGCATGCACGCACGTGAGCTTGCACACACAGACACACAGACACACAGACACACACACACACACACACACACGTTCAGAAAGTTCCCAAACAGCAGAATAACCATAAATATCTGTGCCTTATGCATACAGGAACACAGCAGACAAAAAGATCAAATATAATAAGAAACAATTTATTTCAAGGATAATCCTTTAATTGGGACCTTCATACCCTTGCCTTCCTCATCATCTCCCTCATTCTTTCCCCTCCCTTCTCCCTGCTTACCTGAGGGGACCTTTACATACCACTCTTTGTTCTGTAAAAAGAGTGCCTGGAATGGACACAGCTCAAGATCTTGACCTTAAAAGTTTGAAGGAGTAAGAACTATATCCCTAGGGGTCTGAGCTGACAGGCAGGACTATGAACTACAGAGTCAAGTTTCCTGATCCTTTCAAATATTTAGGGAAAAGAAATAACTCCTTCTTGGCAATTTTCCAACATCCATCACTACAAGTGTTTCTAGGGCCTAGAAGACTCATTCCTACAGACAATCTTATTCCTGAGAAATAGACAAAGCCATATTCATAAACTGATTCTGTCTGTCCATAAGTAATTTTCCTATGCATCATGACTGCAGAAACAATAGAACAAAGTGTCACAAAAATGATTTCTGGCAAAACCTCACTTAATCCTCCATCATGTGGGAACATTCTCATTTAAAACAACTAATAAACAGCTGCTATATACTTGAAGTGATGTTTAAAGTAGCTAAGTACCGCTATGACTAAATGGATCTCAACATGACCATTAATGGCTGCTAACCTCACAAAGGGACAGTTAGGCATTAGATGGCTCCGATGGAAATACATACCTTTATATACAAAGTGCTGTTGCCCTTACACACATACAGACATACACATCCTTGCCACTTTACAAGTACCTAGACAGTGCTGTCTTCAGACAGAGCAGGGGAAGGGAATTCTGCTCCCAGAGGACATTTGACACTGTTTGGAAACACTTCTGGTTCTCACAATTGGGAGGTGCTACTGGCTTCGAGTGGACAGAGGCCACTAGAGGGATCCTGAGAGCCATCCTACAATGCATGAGACAGCGCCCCACCATAGTTATTGGACCCGAATGTCATTATTTTTAAGACTGAAGAAACTTACTTTAGATCTAACTACCAATTTCCAGGAAGTACAGTTCCGGGGCAGTTCAAAAACATTAGAGAGTGCAATGAGCAAAAAATAAATAAAAATATGGGAAACTCCAGGACAAGTCAGTTAGCAACTGACTTGTCCGTTTAAAGAAAGTATAAATTTTCTTTGGGCTTTTATTTCAAATAAAAAATAATAAGCCAATTGGAGAACTTTTAAAAACTGGATGGATATCTGATTACTTGCTTCCCAGGTGGTGCAGTGGTAAAGACTCTGCCTGCCAATGCAGGAGATGTGGGAAACGCGGGTTCTATCACTGGTTCGGGAAGATCCCCTGGAGTAGGAAATGGCAAACCACTCCAGTATTCTTGCCTGGGAAATCCCATGGACATGGATGGAGGAGCCTGGTGGGCTACAGTCCACAGAGTCACAAAGAGTTGTACACGATGGAGTACTCACGCAGAGCTGATAGTCCTTCCTTATGTGTTAGCAATTAGATATTGAATTACCTAAAGACAAAACTGTATGATATCTGAGAACTGCTTCAAAATAATAGAAAGAAAAACAAGGAGATATAGGTAAGACAAAATTAGCTATAAGCTGATGCAATCACTTTTGATTATGTTTAAAACTTTCCATAATAAAAAGCTTTGAATGTATCATTTTAATAATAAAATAGCTATGTGATCTGGAGGCAAAATGTTCTATAAACATCTTACACAAAAGAAAAATATTCCAAGGGCATGGGCATAGGATTTAGACCTAGGTTAATACCTTGGTTCATCCACCTTTACCTCTTGATGATCTTTAAGGATCTCTGTTAAGTACCTTGTAGTACTGACGTGAAAACTGAATAAGATAGTGGTTGATGCCCTCTCACTTCCCACAGGATCTCCAAACAAAGAGGGAAAATAAAATAAGGCCAATCCTGCCCCCTGCATGCTGGCACTTATTAAACACTTTGATCCAGGTCATTCCTTTCCTTCTTATATGGCCAGGAGATCAAAGCACTAACAAGGAAGTACAAGGATTCTTTTTTCATTTCCTCTGATTTGTTAAATTTCTTTTATACTAGTCCTTAAATAACATGTAGCAATAAATAAACGAGGCAGAGAAAAATAGGAAGAAAGAAATCTCATTGTAAAACCCCCTTATGTGGTGAGATTCACTTTAGGGCCGTGAACCCTGAAGGATTCATGACTTGTATGATTCCAGAAACAATGAGCTTTAACTCTAGTTCGACAATTATTTGTATGTACTTAAAAAAATATAAACAAATCTTGATTACGAACTCCAGCCCAGATATTTTACAAAACTCACTTCCTTTCCTTCATTCCTGTAAGAGCTACCTGAACCCTTCCAGCTTTTTTTCCAGAAGGTCCATTGGCAAAGTCATGAGGCGGTTGTATTAGTGACTTGAGACTTGGCTGCAGAGTATTCACATGGGATAAATCCAAACAGTGTTTTGGCTGCCTTTTATTTTGCCTAAAATAGCATTTCCGCAAGTCCCATTGCATTGGCAATAAAGCATTCATTTTTTATCCATTCGTAAATAAGGGATAAAGATGCAGGCCAGTGGCACAGGTCACCTGTTTTGTTCTTGCACAAGGTATGACTTCCTCCTTCTGTAAATAAAGTCCTTCATGAACAGCAATCACCAGACTTGGACCAGAGGACGAGCTGAGCTCTAGCCCTGCCACACACCACTTACCCTTGAACAAGCCACTCTGTCCTTGCTGGTTCAGTTACTTTATTCCTAAGACAGTACTATAATACTGGTGCTATTGTTCCCAGTGAGCGGCCTAATAAGAGTAACCACTGGAATTTACATAACACTTTGAAGTTTACACAATACTGCAAAATATAATGTATGATTTGTCTCTATTCTTAATGAAAAATATTTTCTTCACTTGCCACTATAAAGGATTTATTGTTTGCTTTACAAAGTACTCAAAGGGAAGCCCTTGATTCTGGACTATTTGTGATCTCCAGACATACACCGCTGTCTCTAAAACTGCCAGTATTAAATTAAGTCTAAATTTTCCATAAATTTTCTCAAGTTAAAGAAGATCCAAACTAGAGGCAACATAATCTCTTTCAAAAGAAAACATGTAAGTTGAAAATTACAACAGAACTATACCAGAAACTGCTAGGAAATAGAGACATAAAGACAAATAGCAGAGCCTCCTCTCAAAGCAAAGTAACATACAAGGGAAGAAAGCATTGGAGAAGTTTTTTGTTTTGTTTTAATGTACTGTGTGATGATAGTGAGGCTGCAGCATGGATCTGGCATACATACCAGTATTTCTTCCATCAAGAGCACAGTTTGTACAGTACAGTAAATACGAACAATTTGCTCATAACCAGTTTGTTAGCTCCCACTCCAGGCATGGTGCCATATTGGAAAGTGTACGCTTCTCATACAGCCTACCAAAGGAAAGAACTTAGGGACGGTCCAGAGAACTAAAATCATATCAAAATGATCAAATAATAAAAAAGTTGCCTCAGGAGAATAGACTAAAACTTAATTTTTTATTGAAGACATAATAACCAAGAAGCTTATGATCAAGATTTCTAAGGTACAAAATCTATCCACTGATTATTAGAATATGAAATATTAAATAACTCTGTGAAGTTTAAAACGCAGTATACCAGGAGTAATGTCAGGAGAAAAGACATAAAAACTCAAGGAAGCTCTGGAAAAATGTATGAAATGATAGACTTACAAGGCCTTTGAGAGAAAATGGGTATGTCTAACTCTGACAGAGTTAGATGGACCAGAGGAAGGACACAACAGAATAATTAGTATCTTCTCATATTCTAAAAATTCTATATAAATCTCAAGAGAGGCAGATTACTCTTTACTCATTTGTAAGAAGTAAATTATGCACTATGATTTCACTTTCTTATTTTGCTTATGGTAATAATTAAATATTCATTATATGCAGAACACTGTGATTTGTATGCTTTATCTTGTGGTGATCAGTTACAAACTGATACATTATTCCATTACAGAAAGGCATTTTCAAAATGTAACACATTTCCAAAGGCAAACAAAACACCCAGTCCACAGGAACAGAAAAACTCTTATTGGCCAAAGACATTTGACCAAGAAGCTTACCATGGTAACATAGTAAGAGTTAAAATTCATCAAACTGGGTTTTGTACTCACTGACTTTTTGTGACTCTATGTTAAAATTTATTTAAAAAAGAAAGAAAGAAATCTCCACACTGTTTTCCATAGCGGCTGTACTAGTTTGCATTCCCACCAACAGTGTAAGAGGGTTCCCTTTTCTCCACACCCTCTCCAGCATTTATTGCTTGTAGACTTTTGGATAGCAGAAAAACTGGAAATAGAACTGCCATATGACCCAGCAATCCCACTTCTGGGCATACACACTGAGGAAACCAGATCTGAAAGAGACACGTGCACCCCAATGTTCATCGCAGCACTGTTTATAATAGCCAGGACATGGAAGCAACCTAGATGCCCATCAGCAGATGAATGGATAAGGAAGCTGTGGTACATATACACCATGGAATATTACTCAGCCATTAAAAAGAATTCATTTGAACCAGTCCTAATGAGATGGATGAAGCTGGAGCCCCTTATACAGAGTGAAGTAAGCCAGAAAGATAAAGAACATTACAGCATACTGACACATGTATATGGAATTTAGAAAGGTGATAACGATAACCCTATATGCAGAACAGAAAAAGAGACACAGAAATACAGAACAGACTTTTGAACTTTGTGGGAGAATGTGAGGGTGGGATATTTCAAAAGAACAGCATGTATACTATCTATGGTGAAACAGATCACCAGCCCAGGTGGGATGCACGAGACAAGTGCTCCGGCCTGGTGCACTGGGAAGACCCAGAGGAATCGGGTGGAGAGGGAGGTCGGAGGGGGTATCGGGATTGGGAATACATGTAAATCCATGGCTGATTCATATCAATGTATGACAAAACCCACTGGAAAAAAAAGATAATAATAATAATAAAAAAAAATAAAATTAAAAAAAAAATAAAAAAAATAAAAAAGAAAGAAAGAAAAACAAGTCAAAAAAAAATAAAGTTAAAAGTTTCTTACTTCAAGACATACAGAAACTTAATGCGCTAAGACAGGACACACTCAGAATGTCTAGCTAAAAATACACTCCTATCAGAACATCATCTCTAATCCACAAAAGAATCTGCCAAGAGATTTCAATAACAAGAGGCATATTGTAGGCATTTTTATCCATCAACAAATTGATTAAAATGCCAAAGGGACAAAGGTGAAACTAAATACAGGGCAAAGACTTTAAGGAACTCACGGCAGTTTTTCTCATCAGTTCCATCTAAGCAGTCTACGGAATGGTCGCATCTGAATTCCCCTGGGATACATTCACCATTCTCACAGGTAAACTGACGGCTTGAGCATGTTATCCCAGCTGTGAAAGGAAAAAAATATGACTTTATAATTACTGAAGAACACAGATCAATTAACAAATGTGACAACCTTAACAAATATATGAATGAGGACATTTAAAAGTAAAGGCAAGTAACCCATACACTGAACATAAAATTCACAGGGTCACAAGGTGGAGTACCTGGCTACCCTGAGGTAGACTTCTCACACTGTGAAAGCAAGGGTGTTAGGACAAGCATACTATCAAAATACCCAAAACACTCAAGTCTGTGAGTGTAGACAATTATATTATCAACATGTGTTGAGAATACAATATAGCTTGAAGACCTACACAGTAAAAAGGATGGATGAAACAAGAATTTTGCAAGTGTAGGTATTAATCAAGGTCCCCCTTGCAAGGAGATCAAACCAGTCAATCCTAAAGGAAATCAACCCTGAATATTTACTGGAAGGACTGATACTGGAGCTAAGGCTCCAGTACTTTGGCCACCTGATGCAAAGAGCCGACTCACTGGAAAAGGCCCCGATGCTGGGAAAGATTGAAGGCAGGAGGAGAAAGGGGCAACAGAGGATGAGATGGTTCGATAGAATCATTGATTCAATGGACATAAGTTAGAGAAAACTCAAGGAGATAGTGAAGGATGTGGAAGACTGGCATGCTACAGTCCATGGGATCACAAAGAGTCGGACACAACTTAGCGACTGAACAACAACAAAAGTTCCCCTCAGAAGGAAATATGCCAAAGGGTAAACGGTCATTGTTTCTGAATATCAGGAATGTAAGTGATATTTTTCTTTAGAGTCTTAGAGAAAACTTATTTTATAAGCTTTCTACACTGAATATGTGTCAGTTTTATAAACAGACATTTAAGCTAGCTTAAATGGTAGGTGATTATGGTAGGTGAAGGCAGAACAGTAGTTTATCAAATTTGTCTCTGGATAAATCAGACAAAATCAAATGGATGGTTGTTTCATGTGAATTCTATTCTGTGAGTTTGATACAGGAAATATGATGGGACTTTTTAATTATCCACATAAAAAGAGAAGCATTTGGGGGAAATAGGATCTGATGAAAACATAATACAAACTTTAGAATGTAAGAGTTACCTTATGAAATCCGTACCCATTTACAATAGTATGGAGCATTGCTTACAAATTATAAAATCTCCCCAAGCAGTGGCCCTTGGTAGTTCCCATCCCCTCTATGTAGT
This sequence comes from Dama dama, assembly GCF_033118175.1. Taxonomy (NCBI): domain Eukaryota; kingdom Metazoa; phylum Chordata; class Mammalia; order Artiodactyla; family Cervidae; genus Dama; species Dama dama. The sequence goes on along the minus strand of NC_083713.1, from coordinate 29,841,901 downwards.
ATTAGCAACAGGTCATCCACCACACACTGAATCACAATCTACAGCTCAGCTTTCTTCCTACTCAGTGCCAGCAGCAAGGGGAAATGGAACCAAATGGCATATGGAGCCAAAAGATAAATAACCAGTCATTCATTCATTCAGTGTCCATTTATCAAGAACTTACTCCGTGACACAGAATAGCAAGCCTTAGGGATAGAAGCTGAATAAAGCATAGTCACTGCTCTCCAGAGCTTCACAATCAAGCACAGAGGTCACCCTTTTCCTCTAGGACCTTTGAGAGGCCAGGGAATATCAGAGCCCAGACAGATTTCCCAGAAACAAGAATTTCTTCCTGCTCCCCACTATCCCTGGTACTTTTCCTTCCTCCTTTCAGTACTTCTGAACCATGCCCCTACTCCCATTGTGCTAATTTACCTTAAATCCTGATTCATAGCTGGACCTGATTTAGATATGCCATGTTCCCATTTGGCCTTGATCAGCTCCTGTCTGTACCTTCCTCAAGACTGCAATCTGTCACCACCACACCACCACCTTTCACAGTTCTACATATTTCAGTGGTTTCTTCTTAACCACCTTGTCCCAAGGACCACCATCTCTTTGTTGCTGGATGGCAACATGACCAGCACTGACAAGTCCTAACAGATTGTTTAATACAGTCTACATTTTACCTTTACACCAAAGTCAAACTCATGAGTATTGAGAATTTCCATTACTTTCCTCAAAAGAAGGTATCTAGTGGCCCAACTGAGAAGAGTTCATACTCCATGCTGGCCTCAAAATTCCTGGACTAAATTCCATTTTTTTATAAATACACCCAGAACCCACTGAAGCCCATAGCATCTCCATTGCTAGTCACCTAACAACTAAACAAGTTCCCACATGAAGTACTCGTCAAAACATCCATTTCGTCTTTGATCTTTGTGGGCAATGACTATGAGAAAATGCCAACAGGATCGTGGCTATCTCAAAACCAACACAGAGTGATGACAGATGTCATCCCACTGATTTGTGGGATGTGCGTGTAATGAAACAGAATGTGGGAAAGTTCAAAGATGAATGCTACACAGTAATCAGAGCTGGATACTTCCAGAGGACACCTGAGGTCAAGAGCTAGAGGAGGTTCATCACAGCCTTGTATCTTCTCTCCATCTCAATCCATCAAGATGCTGATGCTTTCTCTTCTAGATGTTGAAACGTGAATTATGGGAATGTAAAATTCAGGACTTCTACAGCTTTCATGCAATCATGAAAACCTAACAGGCTAAAAAGACAGCAGGGCAGAACAGTGGAAGAAAATTGGATGATGTTATTAATTCAAGGAACTGAGATTTTCCGTCATCTTCTAGTCAATCCTGGAACAATGCTACATTTATACTTGTTCTGTGGATAATAAATTCCCTTTTTGTTTAAATTGTTTGAGTTACATTTTTCATTCTTTGCAGCCAAAACATCCAACTGCCAGACAAATGAAGACCCTCACATATAGACACCAAAAAGTGTTTTGTTTCACTCTTAAGTGTAACATAACCTGAATTAAATGCTGGAAATCTAAATCACAGGGATGTATCGACAAATTTTTAGCACATTCACACTTTCAGTATCATTCAAGCCCTGGGTGAGATGGCTGGCACAGGTTTCCTTGTCCTTCAAGGCCCAACTTTTCTTTCATTTACAAAGAATCATTTCAGCATGTTTTGTATTTGTAAAGGTTAGAATTTAAGGTGTCCAAAGGGCCAAAACAAGACTCCTCCACAAGCACTTACGGCAATGCCGACGTTCATCTGCGCCATCACTGCAGTCATCTTCCCCATCACACACCCAGCTGCTAGGGATACAGAACTGTTCATTCGGACACAGGAACTGGTTGGAATGGCAACTACTGGTGGCTAAAATAGACCAGAAAAGAACTCATTGTGTCAAACATCCACCCTATTATACCAACAAGCAGTACTCCTTTTAGAGGAAGTATGTCAACTACTGCTCAATATATTTGATAGCAAATATAAAAAAAACTTTAGAGCCTCTGGACCTTAGCCAGTGTTCACTGTCAAATAATCTCGATGGTATTACAACAAAATGATGATCCAAAGAGATACAAAATTCCAGAGAATAAAACAAATAGCATACATATATACAAAAACACACATATGCAGTTATGACCAAACAATATTAAATTTAAATTTTAATTACATTTTTAATTTTAATAAAATCAACCATTAGTTTATAATTATTAAATTACTTGAAGTGTTTTGTATTGTAATAACTAATAGTAAAGCATGAGGATAAATTGTAAAATCCATGAGATTTGGAAAATAAGACTCCAAATCAAATCATTTTATTATTTTCACAATTTGTTTGCTTTAAAATCTTCAGCAGGTTCTCTGAATCTCAATGTATTAATCATAAAATGGAGTCTATACTTTTCTCACATTGCTGTAAAAAATAAGACAAGTAACATTTGTGAAGTGTTAGCTGCTCAGTCATGTCCGACTTTCTGCCACCCCATGGACTGTAGCCTGCCAGGCTCCTCTGTTCATATACTTCTCCAGACAGGAAATCTTAAGTGGGTTGCCATTCCCTTCTCCAGGGGATCTTCCTGACCCAGGGATCGAACCCAGGTATTCTGAATTGCAGGCAGATTCTTTACCTTCTGACCCACTGGGGAAGCCCTAGCATATGTGAAAGTGCCACGCAAATTAGTTGCAATCACTATTGTCATTGGTATGTTGCTATTATCATTGTGGCTCAGACGGTAAAAGCATCTGTCTGCAATGCTGGAGACCCGGGTTTGATCCCTGGGTCAGGAAGATCCCCTGGAGAAGGAAATGGCAACCCACTCCAGTACTCTTGCCTGGAAAATCCCATGGACAGAAGAGCCTCGTTAGGCTACAGTCCGTGGGGTTGCAAAGAGTCAGACACGACTGAGTGACTTCACTTACTTACTTTACTTATGGGACACTGACAAATCTGTGGGTGTAACTGCTATTCCTTTATATCAGAATACACTCTTCTTAACCTCCTGCTCCTAGTGTTTAACCTAAAATGAACTCAGGAAGCCCAGGAGGCAAATAAATAACACATGATCATGTCTCTACAAATGGAACTACTCCCTTACTCAAAGTGTGGTTTCCAGACTAGCAACATCAGCATTTCCTGGGAGCTTCCAGAACGCAGAATCTCAGATCCCACCTCAAGCATGAGGAATTAAAACCTACACTTTAACAAACTCCCCAGGTGATCCATTACTGCATGAAAATTTGAGAAGTACCTCATAGCCTCATGCCCCACACTTCTCCCATTCTCAAAGTGCATTCTCATCCAAACAATACACCAAAGTTTGTTCTGTTGTGCCAAAGGATGGCAAACAACTCAAATTTTCTCTTGCCTTCTTGGTTTTTGGGTTATAATCATCACCTATTCACCCATCAAAATGAATGAAACTGCAGTAGTGTGATGGATCTCCTATGGCAAGGTGGGAGAAAAATGGATATAAGGGTTGGGATTAATACACCAAGTAGGAAGCCTTTAGTAGGTAACTTAGCTTCTCTATGCCTCAGTTTCCTCATCTGAAACCTACTTCAGAATACTATGGACAGAAGTAAATGAATAAATATGTGGAAAATGATTTTCATAATTACTTGTAAGTTAAAAAGTTAAATTTGGTGTCTATATCATGCTTTTAACTATAATTTTTTAAAACATAAACTGCACTAGCCACTTCTGTGACCTCCTTATAGTAATTCACACAAGTTCCTCTACATCCTACTACATCTACTACATCCTGTTTATGAAAACAGACTCCCTGAATTACAAATCACAGCAGTACAGACATTATTTTTTTGTTCTTGTTAGTGCACAAAATTTGCAGATTGAATAATATGAAATAATCGCTTATATGCTTCAGAAAACAACTCAGAAAGTTGGTTCCCTACCAAGGTGTTTGGATGAGACACAAACTGATGTGAACTGAACCCCTTCCTCAAAAGGGTCTGAATTCTTAATGCCACTTTAACGCTGAAGACTGGAGCTCAGTACAAACTATTATTAAAGTCACAACTCTTTGTCTTTGTTACAGCTGAAATCATTTCTGTCACTCAGAACAGCACTGAGCCCCGTCCCTCTTCACTTACGGCAGTCAACTTCATCTGCGCCATTTGGACAGTCTCGGGTCCCATCACACCGCCAGGACACAGGAATACACCGCCCAGGCTGACACTGAAACTCGTTACTGCGACATCCTGTAATCCCACAAGCAAGAGAAAGCCAGCTTAAAAAGTTATCCACACAGATATTTCAAAGAAATACAGATTTTTGATGAAATAAAAAAGTATTCCACTAATTAGTAATCAAAGAATATAAATTACTTATACAACATTTTTATGATTATATTCTGTTTTGGGGTTTGCAGGAAGGTCACTTTCACACACAGCTAACTAGAAGGCACCTTGATGTAAGGAATCTGGAAATCAATTTGACAACAGTTATCCTGCTTTTTAAAAGCACTTATTCTTTAATTTAATTTAAATTTAATACTTCTTTAATTTAATACTTTTACTTCTACACTTTAACAAGCTTCTAGGTCTTTTATTATGCCTTAAGGAATGAGGCAGAGAATTTAAAAATTTATGTGTGGAGATTTTCATCTTAGTATTATTTATGATAAATGAAATTGCAAGCCTCCTAAATGTCTAATGTGAAAATGATTAAACTTTCTTGTATCTGTATCTATATATCATATTAGGAGCTCATTAAAATAGTTATGAAGAACTAAATGATTTGAAGAAATATTTGTAATATAATGTAACAAAGACAAGGGAACAAAATTTTACCGAAACAAATAGAAAAAAAGCACAGAAAAGACCAGAATGCTATGGGTAACTATCTCTGATTAATAACGTCATGAGTAATTTTTTCGTATGTGTGAGAGTGCTTTTTTTTTTTTTTCAGTTTCACACTCTACAGTTTTTTTAAGTCCCTTTTTATTACTAAAGCATGTACAGCAATTTATGGTTCTTTGTTCTTAGATACAGACCAACATCTTGGCTTTTTGTTTAACTTATTCGTAAGATGTCAGGTACAGCTCTTCTCCGCCAATAAACAAAGGCCAAAAAACAAAAAAAATCTCTGCAGCCAATCTTGAGTGCACAAACTTGGCATCAAAGTTGCCACATTTCCAAGTGGCAGTGATACCCCTAGTGATACCAGAAAAAGAATATAACTTAAAGAAATTCATTAAATTCAACCAGTATATCCTGCAGCTTTCCTACTTCTCCCTGGGGGACTAATCTGGCAGTTGGAGGTCCTCAGTGTTTTCCCAAATACCTGACCAGTGACCTCCCTATACATTATGTGCTGTATCATTATCTTTTTTTTTTTTAAGAGAGCAGCCAACATCAGCCCAACTTGGAGGAGACTCAAAATTATTCTTTCACAAGCCCATGGTGGTAGAGGAATAATCTGGGGGGTTGGAAGAATAATTACACTTTCCCCATGTTTTTAAGCAATCATGCTAAATTATCCATTTCAATGTTTGACTAACTAACCTGAAATTAAGTAAATATACAGATCAGTTACCTACTCCCAAAA